>NW_028160483.1:17500-30775 GCF_964263955.1 Coregonus lavaretus | reverse complement strand
CCAGACCATGACGGAACCTCCACTAACCCCAGACCATGACGGACCCTCCACTAACCCCAGACCATGACGGACCCTCCACCGCCCCAGACCATGACGGACCCTCCACCGCCCCAGACCATGACGGACCCTCCACCGCCCCAGACCATGACGGACCCTCCACCGCCCCAGACCATGACGGACCCTCCACCGCCCCAGACCATGACGGACCCTCCACTAACCCAGACCAGCGGACCCTCCACTCAAACCCCAGACCATGACGGACCCTCCACCGCCCCAGACCATGACGGACCCTCCACCGCCCCAGACCATGACGGACCCTCCACTAACCCCAGACCATGACGGACCCTCCACCGCCCCAGACCATGACGGACCCTCCACCGCCCCAGACCATGACGGACCCTCCACTACCCCAGACCATGACGGACCCTCCACCGCCCCAGACCATGACGGACCCTCCACTAACCCCAGACCATGACGGACCCTCCACCGCCCCAGACCATGACGGACCCTCCACCGCTCCAGACCATGACGGACCCTCCACTAACCCCAGACCATGACGGACCCTCCACCGCCCCAGACCATGACGGACCCTCCCCTAACCCCAGACCATGACGGACCCTCCACTAACCCCAGACCATGACGGACCTCCACTAACCCCAGACCATGACGGACCCTCCACTAACCCCAGACCATGACGGACCCTCCCCTAACCCCAGACCATGACGGACCCTCCACCGCCCCAGACCATGACGGACCCTCCACCGCTCCAGACCATGACGACCCTCCACCACCCCAGACCATGACGGACCCTCCACCGCCCCAGACCATGACGGACCCTCCACCGCCCCAGACCATGACGGACCCTCCACTAACCCCAGACCATGACGGACCCTCCACTAACCCCAGACCATGACGGACCCTCCACCTCCCCAGACCATGACGGACCCTCCACCGCCCCAGACCATGACGGACCCTCCACCGCCCCAGACCATGACGGACCCTCCCCTAACCCCAGACCATGACGGACCCTCCACCGCCCCAGACCATGACGGACCCTCCACTAACCCCAGACCATGACGGACCCTCCACCGCCCCAGACCATGACGGACCCTCCACCGCCCCAGACCATGACGGACCCTCCACCGCCCCAGACCATGACGGACCCTCCACTAACCCCAGACCATGACGGACCCTCCACCGCCCCAGACCATGACGGACCCTCCACTAACCCCAGACCATGACGGACCCTCCACTAACCCCAGACCATGACGGACCCTCCACTAACCCCAGACCATGACGGACCCTCCACTAACCCCAGACCATGACGGACCCTCCACCGCCCCAGACCATGACGGACCCTCCACCGCCCCAGACCATGACGGACCCTCCACCGCCCCAGACCATGACGGACCCTCCACTAACCCCAGACCATGACGGACCCTCCACTAACCCCAGACCATGACGGACCCTCCACCGCTCCAGACCATGACGGACCCTCCACCGCCCCAGACCATGACGGACCCTCCACCGCCCCAGACCATGACGGACCCTCCACTAACCCCAGACCATGACGGACCCTCCACCGCCCCAGACCATGACGGACCCTCCACTAACCCCAGACCATGACGGACCCTCCACTAACCCCAGACCATGACGGACCCTCCACTAACCCCAGACCATGACGGACCCTCCACTAACCCCAGACCATGACGGACCCTCCACTAACCCCAGACCATGACGGACCCTCCACTAACCCCAGACCATGACGGACCCTCCACCGCCCCAGACCATGACGGACCCTCCACTAACCCCAGACCATGACGGACCCTCCACTAACCCCAGACCATGACGGACCCTCCACCGCCCCAGACCATGACGGACCCTCCACTAACCCCAGACCATGACGGACCCTCCACCGCCCCAGACCATGACGGACCCTCCACTAACCCCAGACCATGACGGACCCTCCACTAACCCCAGACCATGACGGACCCTCCACTAACCCCAGACCATGACGGACCCTCCACCGCTCCAGACCATGACGGACCCTCCACCGCCCCAGACCATGACGGACCCTCCACCGCCCCAGACCATGACGGACCCTCCACCATGAAGAACCCCTAACCCTGTGTGTGTGTGTGTGTGTGTGTGTGTGTGTGTGTAGGTTACTACACCTGTGTGGAGGTGATCTTTACATTAAGGAGACAGGTGGGGTTCTATATGATGGGAGTCTACGCCCCCACCCTCCTCATCGTGGTTCTCTCCTGGCTGTCCTTCTGGATCAACCCTGATGCCAGCGCTGCCAGGGTTCCTCTGGGTATGATCTGTAACCTTTAACCTTTAACCCTAACCCTTCTGGATCAACCCTGATGCCAGCGCTGCCAGGGTTCCTCTGGGTATGATCTTTAACCTTTAACCCTACCCCTAATCCTTCTGGATCAACCCTGATGCCAGCGCTGCCAGGGTTCCTCTGGGTATGATCTGTAACCTTTAACCCTACCCCTAATCCTTCTGGATCAACCCTGATGCCAGCGCTGCCAGGGTTCCTCTGGGTATGATCTGTAACCTTTAACCCTACCCCTAACCCTTCTGGATCAACCCTGATGCCAGCGCTGCCAGGGTTCCTCTGGGTATGATCTGTAACCTTTAACCCTACCCCTAACCCTTCTGGATCAACCCTGATGCCAGCGCTGCCAGGGTTCCTCTGGGTATGATCTGTAACCTTTAACCCTAACCCTAATCCTTCTGGATCAACCCTGATGCCAGCGCTGCCAGGGTTCCTCTGGGTATGATCTGTAACCTTTAACCCTAACCCTAACCCTTCTGGATCAACCCTAATGCCAGCGCTGCCAGGGTTCCTCTGGGTATGATCTGTAACCTTTAACCCTAACCCTAATCCTTCTGGATCAACCCTGATGCCAGCGCTGCCAGGGTTCCTCTGGGTATGATCTGTAACCTTTAACCCTACCGTGGAAGAGGTTTGTTCTGGACCAGGTTATCATCTCATCTGGTTGTCCCTCCCCCTACGTCTGTTTGTAGGCTCCGTCTATCCGTCTATCTATCCATCCGTCCCTCCGTCCGTCCATCCGTCCCTGTCCATCCCTCCATCCATCCATCTGTCCATCCATCTGTCCAGTCATCCAGAGGGCTGTCAGCAGGTCAGTCTTGGGATGATGACATCATCACAATAAGACATCATAAAATTACATCATCACACTATGACATCATCATACCATGACATCAATAGATGTGTCTTTCTGTCTGTCTCTGTCTGTCTCTGTCTATCTCTGTCTGTCTCTGTCTGTCTCTGTCTGTCTCTGTCTGTCTCTAATGTCACTGTCTGTCTGTCTGTCTGTCTGTAATGTCTTTGTCCGTCCGTCTCCAATGTCTCTCTCTGTCTGTCTGTCTGTCTGTCTCTAATGTGTATTTTTGTCTGTCTCTAATGTCTCTGTTTGTCTGTAATGTCTGTCTCTCTAGGTATCCTGTCTGTCCTGTCCCTGTCCAGTGAGTCCATGTCTCTGGCGTCAGCGCTTCCTAAGGTCTCTGTCTGTCTCTCTAGGTATCCTGTCTGTCCTGTCCCTGTCCAGTGAGTCCATGTCTCTGGCGTCAGCGCTTCCTAAGGTCTCTGTCTGTCTCTCTAGGTATCCTGTCTGTCCTGTCCCTGTCCAGTGAGTCCATGTCTCTGGCGTCAGCGCTTCCTAAGGTCTCTGTCTGTCTCTCTAGGTATCCTGTCTGTCCTGTCCCTGTCCAGTGAGTCCATGTCTCTGGCGTCAGCGCTTCCTAAGGTCTCTGTCTGTCTCTCTAGGTATCCTGTCTGTCCTGTCCCTGTCCAGTGAGTCCATGTCTCTGGCGTCAGCGCTTCCTAAGGTCTCTGTCTGTCTCTCTAGGTATCCTGTCTGTCCTGTCCCTGTCCAGTGAGTCCATGTCTCTGGCGTCAGCGCTTCCTAAGGTCTCTGTCTGTCTCTCTAGGTATCCTGTCTGTCCTGTCCCTGTCCAGTGAGTCCATGTCTCTGGCGTCAGCGCTTCCTAAGGTCTCTGTCTGTCTCTCTAGGTATCCTGTCTGTCCTGTCCCTGTCCAGTGAGTCCATGTCTCTGGCGTCAGCGCTTCCTAAGGTCTCTGTCTGTCTCTCTAGGTATCCTGTCTGTCCTGTCCCTGTCCAGTGAGTCCATGTCTCTGGCGTCAGCGCTTCCTAAGGTCTCTGTCTGTCTCTCTAGGTATCCTGTCTGTCCTGTCCCTGTCCAGTGAGTCCATGTCTCTGGCGTCAGCGCTTCCTAAGGTCTCTGTCTGTCTCTCTAGGTATCCTGTCTGTCCTGTCCCTGTCCAGTGAGTCCATGTCTCTGGCGTCAGCGCTTCCTAAGGTCTCTGTCTGTCTCTCTAGGTATCCTGTCTGTCCTGTCCCTGTCCAGTGAGTCCATGTCTCTGGCGTCAGCGCTTCCTAAGGTCTCTGTCTGTCTCTCTAGGTATCCTGTCTGTCCTGTCCCTGTCCAGTGAGTCCATGTCTCTGGCGTCAGCGCTTCCTAAGGTCTCTGTCTGTCTCTCTAGGTATCCTGTCTGTCCTGTCCCTGTCCAGTGAGTCCATGTCTCTGGCGTCAGCGCTTCCTAAGGTCTCTGTCTGTCTCTCTAGGTATCCTGTCTGTCCTGTCCCTGTCCAGTGAGTCCATGTCTCTGGCGTCAGCGCTTCCTAAGGTCTCTGTCTGTCTCTCTAGGTATCCTGTCTGTCCTGTCCCTGTCCAGTGAGTCCATGTCTCTGGCGTCAGCGCTTCCTAAGGTCTCTGTCTGTCTCTCTAGGTATCCTGTCTGTCCTGTCCCTGTCCAGTGAGTCCATGTCTCTGGCGTCAGCGCTTCCTAAGGTCTCTGTCTGTCTCTCTAGGTATCCTGTCTGTCCTGTCCCTGTCCAGTGAGTCCATGTCTCTGGCGTCAGCGCTTCCTAAGGTCTCTGTCTGTCTCTCTAGGTATCCTGTCTGTCCTGTCCCTGTCCAGTGAGTCCATGTCTCTGGCGTCAGCGCTTCCTAAGGTCTCTGTCTGTCTCTCTAGGTATCCTGTCTGTCCTGTCCCTGTCCAGTGAGTCCATGTCTCTGGCGTCAGCGCTTCCTAAGGTCTCTGTCTGTCTCTCTAGGTATCCTGTCTGTCCTGTCCCTGTCCAGTGAGTCCATGTCTCTGGCGTCAGCGCTTCCTAAGGTCTCTGTCTGTCTCTCTAGGTATCCTGTCTGTCCTGTCCCTGTCCAGTGAGTCCATGTCTCTGGCGTCAGCGCTTCCTAAGGTCTCTGTCTGTCTCTCTAGGTATCCTGTCTGTCCTGTCCCTGTCCAGTGAGTCCATGTCTCTGGCGTCAGCGCTTCCTAAGGTCTCTGTCTGTCTCTCTAGGTATCCTGTCTGTCCTGTCCCTGTCCAGTGAGTCCATGTCTCTGGCGTCAGCGCTTCCTAAGGTCTCTGTCTGTCTCTCTAGGTATCCTGTCTGTCCTGTCCCTGTCCAGTGAGTCCATGTCTCTGGCGTCAGCGCTTCCTAAGGTCTCTGTCTGTCTCTCTAGGTATCCTGTCTGTCCTGTCCCTGTCCAGTGAGTCCATGTCTCTGGCGTCAGCGCTTCCTAAGGTCTCTGTCTGTCTCTCTAGGTATCCTGTCTGTCCTGTCCCTGTCCAGTGAGTCCATGTCTCTGGCGTCAGCGCTTCCTAAGGTCTCTGTCTGTCTCTCTAGGTATCCTGTCTGTCCTGTCCCTGTCCAGTGAGTCCATGTCTCTGGCGTCAGCGCTTCCTAAGGTCTCTGTCTGTCTCTCTAGGTATCCTGTCTGTCCTGTCCCTGTCCAGTGAGTCCATGTCTCTGGCGTCAGCGCTTCCTAAGGTCTCTGTCTGTCTCTCTAGGTATCCTGTCTGTCCTGTCCCTGTCCAGTGAGTCCATGTCTCTGGCGTCAGCGCTTCCTAAGGTCTCTGTCTGTCTCTCTAGGTATCCTGTCTGTCCTGTCCCTGTCCAGTGAGTCCATGTCTCTGGCGTCAGCGCTTCCTAAGGTCTCTGTCTGTCTCTCTAGGTATCCTGTCTGTCCTGTCCCTGTCCAGTGAGTCCATGTCTCTGGCGTCAGCGCTTCCTAAGGTCTCTGTCTGTCTCTCTAGGTATCCTGTCTGTCCTGTCCCTGTCCAGTGAGTCCATGTCTCTGGCGTCAGCGCTTCCTAAGGTCTCTGTCTGTCTCTCTAGGTATCCTGTCTGTCCTGTCCCTGTCCAGTGAGTCCATGTCTCTGGCGTCAGCGCTTCCTAAGGTCTCTGTCTGTCTCTCTAGGTATCCTGTCTGTCCTGTCCCTGTCCAGTGAGTCCATGTCTCTGGCGTCAGCGCTTCCTAAGGTCTCCTATGTGAAGGCTATAGACATCTGGCTCATCGCATGTCTGCTGTTCGGCTTCGCTTCACTGGTGGAGTATGCAGTAGTACAGGTCAGAGACACACACACACAAACACCTGGCTTCGCTTCACTGGTGGAGTATGCAGTAGTACAGGTCAGAGACACACACACACAAACACCTGGCTTCGCTTCACTGGTGGAGTATGCAGTAGTACAGGTCAGAGACACAGACACACAAACACCTGGCTTCGCTTCACTGGTGGAGTATGCAGTAGTACAGGTCAGAGACACACACACACAAACACCTGGCTTCGCTTCACTGGTGGAGTATGCAGTAGTACAGGTCAGAGACACACACACACAAACACCTGGCTTCGCTTCACTGGTGGAGTATGCAGTAGTACAGGTCAGAGACACACACACACAAACACCTGGCTTCGCTTCACTGGTGGAGTATGCAGTAGTACAGGTCAGAGACACACACACACAAACACCTGGCTTCGCTTCACTGGTGGAGTATGCAGTAGTACAGGTCAGAGACACAGACACACAAACACCTGGCTTCGCTTCACTGGTGGAGTATGCAGTAGTACAGGTCAGAGACACACACACACAAACACCTGGCTTCGCTTCACTGGTGGAGTATGCAGTAGTACAGGTCAGAGACACAGACACACAAACACCTGGCTTCGCTTCACTGGTGGAGTATGCAGTAGTACAGGTCAGAGACACACACACACAAACACCTGGCTTCGCTTCACTGGTGGAGTATGCAGTAGTACAGGTCAGAGACACACACACACAAACACCTGGCTTCGCTTCACTGGTGGAGTATGCAGTAGTACAGGTCAGAGACACAGACACACAAACACCTGGCTTCGCTTCACTGGTGGAGTATGCAGTAGTACAGGTCAGAGACACAGACACACAAACACCTGGCTTCGCTTCACTGGTGGAGTATGCAGTAGTACAGGTCAGAGACACACACACAAACACCTGGCTTCGCTTCACTGGTGGAGTATGCAGTAGTACAGGTCAGAGACACACACACACAAACACCTGGCTTCGCTTCACTGGTGGAGTATGCAGTAGTACAGGTCAGAGACACAGACACACAAACACCTGGCTTCGCTTCACTGGTGGAGTATGCAGTAGTACAGGTCAGAGACACAGACACACAAACACCTGGCTTCGCTTCACTGGTGGAGTATGCAGTAGTACAGGTCAGAGACACAGACACACAAACACCTGGCTTCGCTTCACTGGTGGAGTATGCAGTAGTACAGGTCAGAGACACACACACACAAACACCTGGCTTCGCTTCACTGGTGGAGTATGCAGTAGTACAGGTCAGAGACACACACACACAAACACCTGGCTTCGCTTCACTGGTGGAGTATGCAGTAGTACAGGTCAGAGACACACACACACAAACACCTGGCTTCGCTTCACTGGTGGAGTATGCAGTAGTACAGGTCAGAGACACACACACACAAACACCTGGCTTCGCTTCACTGGTGGAGTATGCAGTAGTACAGGTCAGAGACACACACACACAAACACCTGGCTTCGCTTCACTGGTGGAGTATGCAGTAGTACAGGTCAGAGACACACACACACAAACACCTGGCTTCGCTTCACTGGTGGAGTATGCAGTAGTACAGGTCAGAGACACACACACACAAACACCTGGCTTCGCTTCACTGGTGGAGTATGCAGTAGTACAGGTCAGAGACACAGACACACAAACACCTGGCTTCGCTTCACTGGTGGAGTATGCAGTAGTACAGGTCAGAGACACAGACACACAAACACCTGGCTTCGCTTCACTGGTGGAGTATGCAGTAGTACAGGTCAGAGACACAGACACACAAACACCTGGCTTCGCTTCACTGGTGGAGTATGCAGTAGTACAGGTCAGAGACACAGACACACAAACACCTGGCTTCGCTTCACTGGTGGAGTATGCAGTAGTACAGGTCAGAGACACAGACACACAAACACCTGGCTTCGCTTCACTGGTGGAGTATGCAGTAGTACAGGTCAGAGACACACACACACAAACACCTGGCTTCGCTTCACTGGTGGAGTATGCAGTAGTACAGGTCAGAGACACACACACACAAACACCTGGCTTCGCTTCACTGGTGGAGTATGCAGTAGTACAGGTCAGAGACACACACACACAAACACCTGGCTTCGCTTCACTGGTGGAGTATGCAGTAGTACAGGTCAGAGACACAGACACACAAACACCTGGCTTCGCTTCACTGGTGGAGTATGCAGTAGTACAGGTCAGAGACACACACACACAAACACCTGGCTTCGCTTCACTGGTGGAGTATGCAGTAGTACAGGTCAGAGACACACACACACAAACACCTGGCTTCGCTTCACTGGTGGAGTATGCAGTAGTACAGGTCAGAGACACACACACACAAACACCTGGCTTCGCTTCACTGGTGGAGTATGCAGTAGTACAGGTCAGAGACACACACACACAAACACCTGGCTTCGCTTCACTGGTGGAGTATGCAGTAGTACAGGTCAGAGACACACACACACAAACACCTGGCTTCGCTTCACTGGTGGAGTATGCAGTAGTACAGGTCAGAGACACACACACACAAACACCTGGCTTCGCTTCACTGGTGGAGTATGCAGTAGTACAGGTCAGAGACACACACACACAAACACCTGGCTTCGCTTCACTGGTGGAGTATGCAGTAGTACAGGTCAGAGACACACACACACAAACACCTGGCTTCGCTTCACTGGTGGAGTATGCAGTAGTACAGGTCAGAGACACAGACACACAAACACCTGGCTTCGCTTCACTGGTGGAGTATGCAGTAGTACAGGTCAGAGACACAGACACACAAACACCTGGCTTCGCTTCACTGGTGGAGTATGCAGTAGTACAGGTCAGAGACACACACACACAAACACCTGGCTTCGCTTCACTGGTGGAGTATGCAGTAGTACAGGTCAGAGACACAGACACACAAACACCTGGCTTCGCTTCACTGGTGGAGTATGCAGTAGTACAGGTCAGAGACACACACACACAAACACCTGGCTTCGCTTCACTGGTGGAGTATGCAGTAGTACAGGTCAGAGACACACACACACAAACACCTGGCTTCGCTTCACTGGTGGAGTATGCAGTAGTACAGGTCAGAGACACACACACACAAACACCTGGCTTCGCTTCACTGGTGGAGTATGCAGTAGTACAGGTCAGAGACACACACACACAAACACCTGGCTTCGCTTCACTGGTGGAGTATGCAGTAGTACAGGTCAGAGACACAGACACACAAACACCTGGCTTCGCTTCACTGGTGGAGTATGCAGTAGTACAGGTCAGAGACACACACACACAAACACCTGGCTTCGCTTCACTGGTGGAGTATGCAGTAGTACAGGTCAGAGACACAGACACACAAACACCTGGCTTCGCTTCACTGGTGGAGTATGCAGTAGTACAGGTCAGAGACACACACACACAAACACCTGGCTTCGCTTCACTGGTGGAGTATGCAGTAGTACAGGTCAGAGACACACACACACAAACACCTGGCTTCGCTTCACTGGTGGAGTATGCAGTAGTACAGGTCAGAGACACACACACACAAACACCTGGCTTCGCTTCACTGGTGGAGTATGCAGTAGTACAGGTCAGAGACACACACACACAAACACCTGGCTTCGCTTCACTGGTGGAGTATGCAGTAGTACAGGTCAGAGACACACACACACAAACACCTGGCTTCGCTTCACTGGTGGAGTATGCAGTAGTACAGGTCAGAGACACACACACACAAACACCTGGCTTCGCTTCACTGGTGGAGTATGCAGTAGTACAGGTCAGAGACACACACACACAAACACCTGGCTTCGCTTCACTGGTGGAGTATGCAGTAGTACAGGTCAGAGACACACACACACAAACACCTGGCTTCGCTTCACTGGTGGAGTATGCAGTAGTACAGGTCAGAGACACAGACACACAAACACCTGGCTTCGCTTCACTGGTGGAGTATGCAGTAGTACAGGTCAGAGACACACACACACAAACACCTGGCTTCGCTTCACTGGTGGAGTATGCAGTAGTACAGGTCAGAGACACACACACACAAACACCTGGCTTCGCTTCACTGGTGGAGTATGCAGTAGTACAGGTCAGAGACACAGACACAAACACCTGGCTTCGCTTCACTGGTGGAGTATGCAGTAGTACAGGTCAGAGACACAGACACACAAACACCTGGCTTCGCTTCACTGGTGGAGTATGCAGTAGTACAGGTCAGAGACACACACACACAAACACCTGGCTTCGCTTCACTGGTGGAGTATGCAGTAGTACAGGTCAGAGACACACACACACAAACACCTGGCTTCGCTTCACTGGTGGAGTATGCAGTAGTACAGGTCAGAGACACACACACACAAACACCTGGCTTCGCTTCACTGGTGGAGTATGCAGTAGTACAGGTCAGAGACACACACACACAAACACCTGGCTTCGCTTCACTGGTGGAGTATGCAGTAGTACAGGTCAGAGACACACACACACAAACACCTGGCTTCGCTTCACTGGTGGAGTATGCAGTAGTACAGGTCAGAGACACACACACACAAACACCTGGCTTCGCTTCACTGGTGGAGTATGCAGTAGTACAGGTCAGAGACACACACACACAAACACCTGGCTTCGCTTCACTGGTGGAGTATGCAGTAGTACAGGTCAGAGACACACACACACAAACACCTGGCTTCGCTTCACTGGTGGAGTATGCAGTAGTACAGGTCAGAGACACACACACACAAACACCTGGCTTCGCTTCACTGGTGGAGTATGCAGTAGTACAGGTCAGAGACACACACACACAAACACCTGGCTTCGCTTCACTGGTGGAGTATGCAGTAGTACAGGTCAGAGACACAGACACACAAACACCTGGCTTCGCTTCACTGGTGGAGTATGCAGTAGTACAGGTCAGAGACACAGACACACAAACACCTGGCTTCGCTTCACTGGTGGAGTATGCAGTAGTACAGGTCAGAGACACAGACACACAAACACCTGGCTTCGCTTCACTGGTGGAGTATGCAGTAGTACAGGTCAGAGACACACACACACAAACACCTGGCTTCGCTTCACTGGTGGAGTATGCAGTAGTACAGGTCAGAGACACACACACACAAACACCTGGCTTCGCTTCACTGGTGGAGTATGCAGTAGTACAGGTCAGAGACACACACACACAAACACCTGGCTTCGCTTCACTGGTGGAGTATGCAGTAGTACAGGTCAGAGACACAGACACACAAACACCTGGCTTCGCTTCACTGGTGGAGTATGCAGTAGTACAGGTCAGAGACACAGACACACAAACACCTGGCTTCGCTTCACTGGTGGAGTATGCAGTAGTACAGGTCAGAGACACACACACACAAACACCTGGCTTCGCTTCACTGGTGGAGTATGCAGTAGTACAGGTCAGAGACACACACACACAAACACCTGGCTTCGCTTCACTGGTGGAGTATGCAGTAGTACAGGTCAGAGACACAGACACACAAACACCTGGCTTCGCTTCACTGGTGGAGTATGCAGTAGTACAGGTCAGAGACACACACACACAAACACCTGGCTTCGCTTCACTGGTGGAGTATGCAGTAGTACAGGTCAGAGACACACACACACAAACACCTGGCTTCGCTTCACTGGTGGAGTATGCAGTAGTACAGGTCAGAGACACAGACACACAAACACCTGGCTTCGCTTCACTGGTGGAGTATAGCAGTAGTACAGGTCAGAGACACAGACACACAAACACCTGGCTTCGCTTCACTGGTGGAGTATGCAGTAGTACAGGTCAGAGACACACACACACAAACACCTGGCTTCGCTTCACTGGTGGAGTATGCAGTAGTACAGGTCAGAGACACACACACACAAACACCTGGCTTCGCTTCACTGGTGGAGTATGCAGTAGTACAGGTCAGAGACACAGACACACAAACACCTGGCTTCGCTTCACTGGTGGAGTATGCAGTAGTACAGGTCAGAGACACACACACACAAACACCTGGCTTCGCTTCACTGGTGGAGTATGCAGTAGTACAGGTCAGAGACACACACACACAAACACCTGGCTTCGCTTCACTGGTGGAGTATGCAGTAGTACAGGTCAGAGACACACACACACAAACACCTGGCTTCGCTTCACTGGTGGAGTATGCAGTAGTACAGGTCAGAGACACACACACACAAACACCTGGCTTCGCTTCACTGGTGGAGTATGCAGTAGTACAGGTCAGAGACACAGACACACAAACACCTGGCTTCGCTTCACTGGTGGAGTATGCAGTAGTACAGGTCAGAGACACAGACACACAAACACCTGGCTTCGCTTCACTGGTGGAGTATGCAGTAGTACAGGTCAGAGACACACACACACAAACACCTGGCTTCGCTTCACTGGTGGAGTATGCAGTAGTACAGGTCAGAGACACACACACACAAACACCTGGCTTCGCTTCACTGGTGGAGTATGCAGTAGTACAGGTCAGAGACACACACACACAAACACCTGGCTTCGCTTCACTGGTGGAGTATGCAGTAGTACAGGTCAGAGACACACACACACAAACACCTGGCTTCGCTTCACTGGTGGAGTATGCAGTAGTACAGGTCAGAGACACAGACACACAAACACCTGGCTTCGCTTCACTGGTGGAGTATGCAGTAGTACAGGTCAGAGACACAGACACACAAACACCTGGCTTCGCTTCACTGGTGGAGTATGCAGTAGTACAGGTCAGAGACACACACACACAAACACCTGGCTTCGCTTCACTGGTGGAGTATGCAGTAGTACAGGTCAGAGACACACACACACAAACACCTGGCTTCGCTTCACTGGTGGAGTATGCAGTAGTA
>NW_028160483.1:0-12500 GCF_964263955.1 Coregonus lavaretus | reverse complement strand
AGACAAGCTAGCTGAGATAGTTAGACAAGCTAGCTGAAGATAGTTAGACAAGCTAGCTGAGATAGTTAGACAAGCTAGCTGAGATAGACAAGCTAGCTGAGATAGTTAGACAAGCTAGCTGAGATAGTAGACAAGCTAGCTGAGATAGTTAGACAAGCTAGCTGAGATAGACAAGCTAGCTGAGATAGTAGACAAGCTAGCTGAGATAGTTAGACAAGCTAGCTGAGATAGTTAGACAAGCTAGCTGAGATAGTTAGACAAGCTAGCTGAGATAGTTAGACAAGCTAGCTGAGATAGTTAGACAAGCTAGCTGAGATAGTTAGACAAGCTAGCTGAGATAGTTAGACAAGCTAGCTGAGATAGATAGACAAGCTAGCTGAGATAGTTAGACAAGCTAGCTGAGATAGTTAGACAAGCTAGCTGAGATAGTTAGACAAGCTAGCTGAGATAGTTAGACAAGCTAGCTGAGATAGACAAGCTAGCTGAGATAGACAAGCTAGCTGAGATAGACAAGCTAGCTGAGATAGTTAGACAAGCTAGCTGAGTTAGACAAGCTAGCTGAGATAGACAAGCTAGCTGAGATAGATAGACAAGCTAGCTGAGATAGTTAGACAAGCTAGCTGAGATAGTTAGACAAGCTAGCTGAGATAGACAAGCTAGCTGAGATAGTTAGACAAGCTAGCTGAGATAGACAAGCTAGCTGAGATAGACAAGCTAGCTGAGATAGACAAGCTAGCTGAGATAGTTAGACAAGCTAGCTGAGATAGTTAGACAAGCTAGCTGAGATAGACAAGCTAGCTGAGATAGACAAGCTAGCTGAGATAGTTAGACAAGCTAGCTGAGATAGTTAGACAAGCTAGCTGAGATAGTTAGACAAGCTAGCTGAGATAGTTAGACAAGCTAGCTGAGATAGACAAGCCTAGCTGAGATAGACAAGCTAGCTGAGATAGTTAGACAAGCTAGCTGAGATATACAAGCTAGCTGAGATAGACAAGCTAGCTGAGATAGTTAGACAAGCTAGCTGAGATAGTTAGACAAGCTAGCTGAGATAGTTAGACAAGCTAGCTGAGATAGACAAGCTAGCTGAGATAGATAGACAAGCTAGCTGAGATAGACAAGCTAGCTGAGATAGACAAGCTAGCTGAGATAGACAAGCTAGCTGAGATAGTTAGACAAGCTAGCTGAGATAGTTAGACAAGCTAGCTGAGATAGTTAGACAAGCTAGCTGAGATAGTTAGACAAGCTAGCTGAGATAGACAAGCTAGCTGAGATAGACAAGCTAGCTGAGATAGTTAGACAAGCTAGCTGAGATAGACAAGCTAGCTGAGATAGACAAGCTAGCTGAGATAGTTAGACAAGCTAGCTGAGATAGACAAGCTAGCTGAGATAGTTAGACAAGCTAGCTGAGATAGTTAGACAAGCTAGCTGAGATAGTTAGACAAGCTAGCTGAGATAGCTGAGATAGACAAGCTAGCTGAGATAGTTAGACAAGCTAGCTGAGATAGTTAGACAAGCTAGCTGAGATAGACAAGCTAGCTGAGATAGTTAGACAAGCTAGCTGAGATAGTTAGACAAGCTAGCTGATATAGACAAGCTAGCTGAGATAGTTAGACAAGCTAGCTGAGATAGACAAGCTAGCTGAGGTAGTTAGACAAGCTAGCTGAGATAGACAAGCTAGCTGAGATAGACAAGCTAGCTGAGATAGTTAGACAAGCTAGCTGAGATAGTTAGACAAGCTAGCTGAGATAGTTAGACAAGCTAGCTGAGATAGTTAGACAAGCTAGCTGAGATAGATAGACAAGCTAGCTGAGATAGTTAGACAAGCTAGCTGAGATAGTTAGACAAGCTAGCTGAGATAGTTAGACAAGCTAGCTGAGATAGTTAGACAAGCTAGCTGAGATAGTTAGACAAGCTAGCTGAGATAGTTAGACAAGCTAGCTGAGATAGATAGACAAGCTAGCTGAGATAGTTAGACAAGCTAGCTGATATAGTTAGACAAGCTAGCTGAGATAGTTAGACAAGCTAGCTGAGATAGACAAGCTAGCTGAGATAGTTAGACAAGCTAGCTGAGATAGTTAGACAAGCTAGCTGAGATAGATAGACAAGCTAGCTGAGATAGACAAGCTAGCTGAGATAATTAGACAAGCTAGCTGAGATAGACATGCTAGCTGAGATAATTAGACAAGCTAGCTGAGATAGTTAGACAAGCTAGCTGAGATAGATAGACAAGCTAGCTGAGATAGACAAGCTAGCTGAGATAGTTAGACAAGCTAGCTGAGATAGTTAGACAAGCTAGCTGAGATAGACAAGCTAGCTGAGATAGTTAGACAAGCTAGCTGAGATAGTTAGACAAGCTAGCTGAGATAGACAAGCTAGCTGAGATAGACAAGCTAGCTGAGATAGTTAGACAAGCTAGCTGAGATAGACAAGCTAGCTGAGATAGTTAGACAAGCTAGCTGAGATAGTTAGACAAGCTAGCTGAGATAGTTAGACAAGCTAGCTGAGATAGTTAGACAAGCTAGCTGAGATAGATAGACAAGCTAGCTACTGTAACATAATTGATAGCCTGAAATGGATTCTTGGTAGCTCGTTATTAGGTTGGGAGATTAGGAACCTATCAGGGCTAAAGACATCATACATTGCTAGGTGGCTAGTAGTATTACAGAGAAACAACAACCAAAAATGTTTTTTTTAATGGACAAATATGCCCCTGTGCCCCCATGATGCCCCTGTGCCCCCATGATGCCCCTGTGCCCCCATGATGCCCCTGTGCCCCCTATGGGAATGATGCCCCTGTGCCCCCATGATGCCCCTGTGCCCCCATGATGCCCCTGTGCCCCCTATGGGAATGATGCCCCTGTGCCCCCATGATGCCCCTGTGACCCCTATGGGAATGATGCCCCTGTGCCCCCATGATGCCCCTGTGCCCCCTATGGGAATGATGCCCCTGTGCCCCCATGATGCCCCTGTGCCCCCTATGGGAATGATGCCCCTGTGCCCCCATGATGCCCCTGTGCCTCCTATGGGAATGATGCCCCTGTGCCCCCATGATGCCCCTGTGCCCCCTATGGGAATGATGCCCCTGTGCCCCCTATGGGAATGGTGCCCCTGTGCCCCCATGATGCCCCTGTGCCCCCATGATGCCCCTGTGCCCCCATGATGCCCCTGTGCCCCCATGATGCCCCTGTGCCCCCATGATGCCCCTGTGCCCCCTATGGGAATGATGCCCCTGTGCCCCCTATGGGAATGGTGCCCCTGTGCCCCCATGATGCCCCTGTGCCCCCTATGGGAATGGTGCCCCTGTGCCCCCATGATGCCCCTGTGCCCCCTATGGGAATGGTGCCCCTGTGCCCCCTATGGGAATGATGCCCCTGTGCCCCCTATGGGAATGATGCCCCTGTGCCCCCATGATGCCCCTGTGCCCCCATGATGCCCCTGTGCCCCCTATGGGAATGATGCCCCTGTGCCCCCATGATGCCCCTGTGCCCCCATGATGCCCCTGTGTCCCCTATGGGAATTGTGCCCCTGTGCCCCCTATGGGAATGATGCCCCTGTGCCCCCTATGGGAATGATGCCCCTGTGCCCCCATGATGCCCCTGTGCCCCCTATGGGAATGATGCCCCTGTGCCCCCTATGGGAATGGTGCCCCTGTGCCCCCATGATGCCCCTGTGCCCCCTATGGGAATGATGCCCCTGTGCCCCCTATGGGAATGGTGCCCCTGTGCCCCCATGATGCCCCTGTGCCCCCATGATGCCCCTGTGCCCCCATGATGCCCCTGTGCCCCCTATGGGAATGATGCCTCTGTGTGTGGTTGCATTGAGAGTTAAGGTCATGATCAGTGAGTGTGTCAGAATCCTCTCTCTCACTCTCTCTCTCTCTCTCAATTCAATTCAATTCAAGGGGCTTTATTGGCATGGGAAACGTGTGTTAACATTGCCAAAGCAAGTTTTTTTATTTTTTTATTTTTATTTCACCTTTATTTAACCAGGTAAACCAGTTGAGAACAAGTTCCCATTTACAACTGCGACCTGGCCAAGATAAAGCAAAGCAGTGCGATAAAAACAACAACACAGAGTTACATATGGGGTAAAACAAAACAAAGTCAAAAATACAACAGAAATACATATAATATACAGTGTGTGCAAATTTAGCAAGTTATGGAGGTAAGGCAATAAAATAGGCTATAGTGCAAAATAATTACAATTAGTATTAACACTGGAATGATAGATGTGCAAGAGATGATGTGCAAATAGAGATACTGGGGTACAAATGAGCAAAATAAATAACAATATAGGGATGAGGTAGTTGGGCGGGCTAATTTCAGATGGGCTGTGTACAGGTGCAGTGATCGGTAAGGTGCTCTGACAACTGATGCTTAAAGTTAGTGAGGGAGATAAGTGTCTCCAGCTTCAGAGATTTTTGCAGTTCGTTCCAGTCATTGGCAGCAGAGAACTGGAAGGAATTGCGGCCAAAGGAGGTGTTGGCTTTGGGGATGACCAGTGAGATATACCCGCTGGAGCGCAGACTACGGGTGGGTGTTGCTATGGTGACCAATGAGCTAAGATAAGGCGGGGATTTGCCTAGCAGTGATTTATAGATGGCCTGGAGCCAGTGGGTTTGGCGACGAATATGTAGTGAGGACCAGCCAACAAGAGCGTACAGGTCACAATGGTGGGTAGTATATGGGGCTTTGGAGACAAAACGGATGGCACTGTGATAGACTACATCCAATTTGCTGAGTAGAGTGTTGGAGGCTATTTTGTAAATGACATCGCCGAAGTCAAGGATCGGTAGGATAGTCAGTTTTACGAGGGCATGTTTGGCAGCATGAGTGAAGGAGGCTTTGTTGCGAAATAGGAAACCGATTCTAGATTTAACTTTGGATTGGAGATTCTTAATGTGAGTCTGGAAGGAGAGTTTACAGTCTAACCAGACACCTAGATATTTGTAGTTGTCCACATACTCTAGGTCAGACCCGCCAAGAGTAGTGATACTAGTCGGGCGGGCGGGTGCCAGCAGCGTTCGGTTGAAGAGCATGCATTTAGTTTTACTAGTGTTTAAGAGCAGTTGGAGGCTACTGAAGGAGTGTTGTATGGAATTGAAGCTCGTTTGGAGGTTTGTTAACACAGTGTCCAATGAAGGGCCAGATGTATACAAAATGGTGTCGTCTGCGTAGAGGTGGATCTGAGAGTCACCAGCAGCAAGAGCGACGTCATTGATACAGAGAAAAGAGTCGGCCCAAGAATTGAACCCTGTGGCACCCCCATAGAGACTGCCATAGGTCCAGACAACAGGCCCTCCGATTTGACACATTGAACTTTATCTGAGAAGTAGTTGGTGAACCAGGCGAGGCAGTCATTTGAGAAACCAAGGCTATTTAGTCTGCCAATAAGAATGCGGTGGTTGACAGAGTCGAAAGCCTTGGCCAGGTCGATGAAAACGGCTGCACAGTACTGTCTATTATCGATCGCGGTTATAATATCGTTTAGGACCTTGAGCGTGGCTGAAGTGCACCCATGACCAGCTCGGAAACCGGATTGCATAGCGGAGAAGGTACGGTGGTATTTGAAATGGTCGGTGATCTGTTTGTTGACTTGGCTTTCAAAAACTTTTGAAAGGCAGGGCAGGATGGATATGGGTCTGTAACAGTTTGGATCTAGAGTGTCACCCCCTTTGAAGAGGGGGATGACCGCGGCAGCTTTCCAATCTCTGGGGATCTCAGACGTTACGAAAGAGAGGTTGAACAGGCTAGTAATAGGGGTTGCGACAATTTCGGCGGCTAGTTTTAGAAAGAAAGGGTCCAGATTGTCTAGCCCAGATGATTTGTAGGGGTCCAGATTTTGCAGCTCTAAGTGAAATAGATAATAAACAAAAGTGAAATAAACAATAAATATGAACAGTAAACATTACACTCACAGGTTCCAAAATAATAGAGACATTTCAAATGTCATATTATGTCTATATACAGTGCTGTAACAATGTGCAAATAGTTAAAATACAAATGGGAAAATAAATCAACATAAATATGGGTTGTATTTACGATGATGTTTGTTCGTCACTGGTTGCCCTTTTCTTGTGGCAACAGGTCACAAATATTGCTGCTGTGATGGCACACTGTGGTATTTCACCCAATAGATATGGGAGTTGATCAATATTGGATTTGTTTTCGAATTCTTTGTGGCTCTGTGTAATCTGAGGGAAATACAGTCCCTCCAGAAAGTATACAGACCCTTTGACTTTTTCCACATTTTATTACGTTACAGCCTCATTCTAAATTTATTTTTTATTTTTATCCTCAACAATCTACACACAACACCCCATAATGGCAAAGCAAAAATAGGTTTTTAGAAATTGTTGTATATTTATTTACAATAAATAACAGAAATACCTTATTTACATAAGTATTCAGACCCTTTGCTTTGAGACTCGAAATTGATCTCAGGTGCATCCTGTTTCCATTGATCATCCTTGAGATGTTTCTACAACTTGATTGGAGTCCACCTGTGGTCAATTCAATTGATTGGACATGATTTGGAAAGGCACACACCTGTCTATATAAGGTCTCACAGTTGACAGTGCATGTCAGAGCAAAAACCAAGCCATGAGGTCAAAGGAATTGTCCTTAGAGCTCCAAGACAGGATTGTGTCGAGGCACAGATCTGGGGAAGGGTACCAAAACATTTCTGCAGCATTGAAGGTCCCCAAGAACACAGTGGCCTCCATCATTCTTAAATGGAAGAAGTTTGGAACAAGAAGACTCTTCCTAGAGCTGGCCGCCTGGCCAAACTGAGCAATCGGGGGAGAAGGGCCTTGGTCAGGAAGGTGACCAAGAGCCCGATGGTCACTCTGACAGAACTCTAAAGTTCCTCTGTGGAGATGGGAGAACCTTCCAGAAGGACAACCATCTCTGCAGCACTCCACCAATCAGACCTTTATGGTAGAGTGGCCAGACAGAAGCCACTCCTCAGTAAAAGGCACATGACAGCCCGCTTGGAGTTTGCCAAAAGACACCTAAAGACTCTCAGACCATGAGAAACAAGATTCTCTGGTCTGATGAAACCAAGATTGAACTCTTTGGCCTGAATGTCAAGCATCACGTCTGGAGGAAACCTGGCACCATCCCTTCGGTGAAGCATGGTGGTGGCAGCATCATGCTGTGGGGATGTTTTTCAGCGGCAGGGACTGGGAGACTAGTCAAGATCGAGGGAAAGATGAACGGAGCAAAGTACAGAGAGATCCTTGATAAAAACCTGCTCCAGAGCGCTCAGGACCTCAGACTGGGGCAAAGGTTCACCTTCCAACAGGACAATGACCCTAAGCACACAGCCAAGAATGCAGGAGTGGCTTTGGGACAAGTCTCTGAATGTCCTTGAGTGGCCCAGCCAGAGCCTGGACTTGAACCCGATCGAACATCTCTGGAGAGACCTGAAAATAGCTGTGCAGCAACGCTCCCCATCCAAATAATTTAGACGAATACGCTGAAACAGTGACTGACTTTATCAGGAAGTGTATAGGTGATGTTGTGCCCACTGTGACTATTAAAACCTACCCTAACCAGAAACCGTGGATAGATGGCAGCATTCACGCAAAACTGAAAGCGCGAACCATCGCATTTAACCATGGCAAGGTGACTGGGAATATTGCAGAATACAAACAGTGTAGCTACTTGTCTGTCGGCCTTGCATTAAAGAACATAATTGGTTAAGGAAAACTGTGATAAATAAAAAAGTATATCAGTTTCACTTAAGGACCAAAGGATTGACAGCCGTCCCATATAGATTGCAAAATAGTTGGGAAGAGATCTTTGACGTACCGATCCCATGGCATAGTGTTTATGAACTGACACGCAAAACGACACCGGATTCAAAAATTAGAATTTTTCAATTTAAATTATTATATAAAATTCTTGCAACCAATAGAATGTTATTTATATGGGGGATACAATCTTCCCAGCTCTGCAGATTTTGCTGTGAAGAGACAGAATCATTAGATCATTTGTTTTGGTACTGTCCATTTGTAGCTTGTTTTTGGACACAGGTCCAGGAATGGCTAAAGGATTGCAATATTTACCTGGAACTAACCTTGCAGATAGCATTACTGGGTGATCTGAAAAGTCATAGTCAATCAATCAATAATATAATAATACTTTTAGCAAAAATGTTTATTTTTAATTCACAATCTGTAGAAGCAATGAGAATAGAAAGGTTCAGAACTTTTGTAAAACATCACAGTACGGTTGAAATATATATGGCAAATAGAAATCCTATATGGATGGTGTTAAGAGATAGATGGGAGGTATTGAATAGAGTTGAAGGATGGGACTAATAACAAATAACAACAAATAATAACAAAGATAGCTAATAATGTAAGCATACTGTGTCCATAATAAGTATATAGGTTGTATGTTGGGAGCTTTTGGGAAAGAGCACAGTTAGAAAGATATGGCATTTAGAAGCAAACCGGATGGACATCATGAAAATGATCGGAGAGGTTGAGAGTAGAAGAAGTTCAGGAGCAAAAAAAAAAAAATATATATATATATATATATATATATATATATATATAGATATAGAATTATTGTAAAATTAACTCTGTCCATAAGGTGTAAATAGTAAGTATAGACCGGAAGTAGAGGCCTGGGCGTTGTTGTTCACTAATTTACTCCAAGTAGGGAAAGGATGGTGGGGTTGAAAAGTAATAAAGGGGAATATAAAAAATAAAAATAAAAAAAACATGGGGGATTGGAAGTGATGCAGACAATTACATTGATAGAAGATACAATCTATCTGCAATATTAAGCTGATCCATCCCCCCTAAAATAAAAAAAAAAAATAATAATAATAAAAAAAACAGTGTAGCT
Organism: Coregonus lavaretus; assembly: GCF_964263955.1. NCBI lineage: Eukaryota > Metazoa > Chordata > Actinopteri > Salmoniformes > Salmonidae > Coregonus > Coregonus lavaretus. Next base: position 3,639 of record NW_028160483.1, on the reverse strand, counting down.
ACTCACTCCGCAAGGCAATTAAACTGGCAAAATATCAGTATAGAGACAAAGTGGAGTCGCAATTCAACGGCTCAGACACGAGACGTATGTGGCAGGGTCTACAGACAATCACGGATTACACAGGGAAAACCAGCCACGTCGCCGACACCGACGTCTCGCTTCCAGACCAGCTTCTTCGCCCACTTTGAGGATAACACAGTGCCACTGACGAGGCCCACTACCAAGGACTGTGGGCTCTCCTCCATGGCCGATGTGAGTAAGACATTTAAGCATGTTAACCCCCTCAAGGCTGCCGGCCCAGACGGCATCCCTAGCCGCGTCCTCAGAGCATGCGCAGACCAGCTGGCTGGTGTGTTTACGGACATATTCAATCTCTCCCTTTCCCAGTCTGCTGTTCCCACATGCTTCAAGATGGCCACCATTGTTCCTGTACCCAAGAAAGCGAAGGTAACTAAATGACTATCGCCCCGTAGCACTCACCTCTGTCATCATGAAGTGCTTTGAGAGGCTAGTCAAGGATCATATCACCTCTACCTTACCTGTCACCCTAGACCCACTTCAATTTGCATACCGCCCCAATAGATCCACAGATGATGCAATCGCCATCGCACTGCACACTGCCCTATCCCATCTGGACAAGAGGAATACCTATGTAAGAATGCTGTTCGAATACAGCTCAGCCTTCAACACCATAGTACCCTCCAAGCTCATCATTAAGCTCACACAACAGTAGTAGGCTTGATTACCAACAATGATGAGACCGCCTACAAGGAGGAGGTGAGGGCTCTGGGAGTGTGGTGCCAGGAAAATAACCTCTCACTCAACATCAACAAAACAAAGGAGATGAATGTGGACTTCAGGAAACAGCAGAGGGTTCACCCCCCCTATCCACATCGACGGGACCGCAGTGGAGAAGGTGGAAAGCTTCAAGTTCCTTGGCGTACACATCACCGACAAACTGAAATGGTCCACCCACGCAGACAGTGTGGTGAAGAAGGTGCAACAGAGCCTCTTCAACCTCAGGAGGCTGAAGAAATTTGGCCCGTCACCTAAAACCCTCACAAACGTTTACAGATGCCCAATTGAGAGCATCCTGTCGGGCTGTATCACCGCCTGGTACGGCAACTGCACCGCCCCCAACCGCAGGGCTCTCCAGAGGATGGTGCGGTCTGCCGAATGCATTACCAGGGCCAAACAACCCGCCCTCCAAGACACATACAGCACCCGATGTCACAGGAAGGCCAAAAAGATCATCAAGGACATTAACCACCCGAGCCACTGCCTGTTCAACCCGCTATCATCCAGAAGGCGAGGTCAGTACAGGTGCATCAAAGCTGGGACCGAGAGACTGAAAAACAGCTTCTATCTCCTCAAGGCCATCAGACTGTTAAACAGCCATCACTAGCACATTAGAGGCTGCTGCTGCCTATTGAAATCACTGGCCACTAAGAAATGGAACACTAGTCACTTTAATAATGTTTACATATCTTGCACTACTCATCTCATATGTATATACTGCATTCTATAATATTCTACTGTATCTTAGTCCATGCCGCTCTGTCATTGCTTGTCCATATCTGTATATACTGCATTCTATTCTATAATATTCTACTGTATCTTAGTCCATGCTGCTCTGTCATTGCTTGTCCATATCTGTATATATTCTACTGTATCTTAGTCCATGCTGCTCTGTCATTGCTTGTCCATATATGTATATATTCTACTGTATCTTAGTCCATGCCGCTCTGTCATTGCTTGTCCATGTCTGTATATATTCTTAAATTCCATTCCTTACTAGATTGATCTGTATTGGGTATATGTTGTGAAATTGTTAGATATTACTTATTAGATATTACTGCACAAGCATTTCGCTACACCCGCAATAACATCTGCTAAACACGTGTGACATTTCTTTTGTTGATTTGATTTGATTTGAACCTGACAGAGGATCTGCAGAGAAGAATGGAAGAAATTCCCCAAATACAGGTGTGCCAAGCTTGTAGCATCATACCCAAGAAAACTCGAGGCTGTAATCGCTGCCATAGGTGCTTCAACAAAGTACTGAGTAAAGGGTCTGAATACTGATATATTTCATTTTTTTTTTTTTTATAAATTAGCAAACATTTCTCAAAACCTGTTTTTGCTTTGTCATTATGGGGTATTGTGTGTAGATTAATGAAGGGGGAAAAAGTTTCATCCATTTTAGGATAAGGCTGTAAGGTAACAAAACGTGGAAAAAGTCAAGGGGTCTGAATACTTTCCGAAGGCACTGTATGTGTCTCTAATATGGTCATACATTTGGCAGGAGGTTAGGAAGTGCAGCTCAGTTTCCACCTCATTTTGTGGGCAGTGTGCACATAGCCTGTCTTCTCTTGAGAGCCATGTCTGCCTACGGCGGCCTTTCTCAATAGCAAGGCTATGCTCACTGAGTCTGTACATAGTCAAAGCTTTCCTTAAGATTGGGTCAGTCACAGTGGTCAGGTATTCTGCCACTGTGTACTCTCTGTTTAGGGCCAAACAGCAGTTTGCTCAGTTTTTTTGTTAATTCTTTCCAATGTGTCAAGTAATTCTCTTTTTGTTTTCTCATGATTTGGTTGGGTCTAATTGTGTTGCTGTCCTGGGGCTCTGTGGGGTCTGTTGTGTTTGTGAACAGAGCCCCAGGACCAGCTGCTTAGGGGACTCTTCTCCAGGTTCATCTCTCTGTAGGTGATGGCTTTGTTATGGAAGGTTTGGGAATCGCTTCCTTTTAGGTGGTTGTAGAATTTAAACGGCTCTTTTCTGGATTTTGATAATTAGCGGGTATCAGCCTAATTCTGCTCTGCATGCATTATTTTGTGTTTTATGTTGTACACAGAGGATATTTTTGCAGAATTATGCATGCAGAGTCTCAATTTGGTGTTTGTCCCATTTTGTGAATTCCTGGTGGTAAGCGGACCCCAGACCTCACAACCATAAAGGGCAATGGGTTCTATAACTGATTCAAGTATTTTTAGCCAGATCCTAATTCCTTTTGATGGCATAGAAGGCCCTTCTTGCCTTGTCTCTCAGATCGTTCACAGCTTTGTGGAAGTTACCTGTGGCGCTGATGTTTAGGCCGAGGTAGGTATAGTTTTTTGTGTGCTCTAGGGCAACGGTGTCTAGATGGAATTTGTATTTGTTGTCTTGGCAACTGGACTTTTTTCGAACACCATTATTTTTGTCTTACTGAGATTTACTGTCAGGGCCCAGGTCTGACAGAATCTGTGCAGAAGATCTAGGTGCTGCTGTAGGCCCTCCTTGGTTGGTGACAGAAGCACCAGATCATCAGCAAACAGTAGACATTTGACTTCAGATTCTAGTAGGGTGAGGCCGGGTGCTGTACCACTTTACATCAATCTGTATAGCAGACCCTCGTGCCAAATTGAGTCAAAAGCGCTTTTGAAGTCAACAAAGCATGAGAAGACTTTGCCTTAAAAAGACAATTTGACATTTGCTCAGTACATTGTTTTCACTGAGGAAATGTACAAGTCTGCTGTTAATGATAATGCGGAGGATTTTCCCAAGGTTGTTCTCTCTCTCTGTATCTCTCTCTCTCTCACTTCTCTCTCTCTCCTCTCTCTCTCTCTCTGTCTCTCTCTCTCTCTCTCTCCCTCTCTCTCT
>NW_028160484.1:72500-105000 GCF_964263955.1 Coregonus lavaretus | reverse complement strand
CAATGTTTCAAGTTCGTTGGGCCGGACCCAGTTGATAGTTGATACAATGTTTCAAGTTTGTTGGGCTGGACCCAGTTGATTGTTGATACAATGTTTCAAGTTCGTTGGGCTGGACCCAGTTGATACAATGTTTCAAGTTCGTTGCAGACAGGCCATGTGTAACCAATGTGATTTATATGATATTTATCTTTCAAATCAGGATATTTTCTAACTGCAAATATTTGTTGGCTTTATGTAGACTATTTTTACATAATTGGCAATGGAAGTAGAAGTTACTTTTTAGGTTTGTATCATTTTCATTTAGATTTGGATAGAATTTTGATTAACCACATTACAATGATTTAGAGATATGAAGACGTTATTATCAATTAAATAAAACTGTTTCACAAAAAATGTGCATATGAAAACCATAACAACTGACACGCAGATCGGTAGAAATGGTAAGATAAATTGGCATTCCACATGAGAAAGGTTGCCGACTCCTCGTGTAGCCTACTACCGGAAACTTCCGGAGAGTAACGGCAGAATCTGTGAAAGCCAGCCGGAGGAGAATAGTTGGGTCAGGTTAAGTTTTTTCTTCTTCTGGTTCTCTGGATCTCTGGTGCCCTCGGGGCATCAAACCTTAAGCTTAAAGCTCAATGCATATAGTTGATTTTATTAAAATTCATAGGGTATGTCTATATGTGGAAAAATACACGTTTAAATTTTTTTAGCAATCGATTGGTCGAAAGAACAGACAACTTTCGGTCGACCAATATTTTTTTTTCCAGTCGGGGACATCCCTACAACACACACACACACACAACAAATGTCAACACGCACACACACACACACTAAAATGTAGTGTGCACTAACGACTCCTGTGGCTGTATATCAGCGTCTATGGAACAGGGTTATATTGGTGATTCCCCTTGCCACTTTATGGTTAAGCCAATGGGTTTTTGGTTTTGTCTTGCCTTCGCCTACTCAACATGGCATCTTATTGGCTGGTTTGCGTAGCTTGCTTACGAGGGAGGATGTTTCAGTTAGAATCGTCCCAGCGAACAAGCACCAAGCCAGCGGTAAGTTGTTGGTTGCAAAGCACTATACGTCGAAAGTGATTTTTATACTCCCAAGTGATGATGTAAATGTATAATTTATATCAATTTGTTTGTAAATGTTATTCGAACATCACACATAAGATGCAGTGTTTTTTTTGGTGAATATTTGTTGTGCATTTTGTTGTAGAGAATTCCAGCTAATACTGGCTAGCAACTTTACTGTGTCTGGGGGGGGGGGTTGTATATTTTGTACAGTGCGTGAGTGCAGAGTTGGATGGCGAGCCGTGCATTGCATGACGTGCAATGTTGTGCTGTTCCTATCAGAATAAAGCTCCATGACTGGTGTTACAAGATGGAGTTCGTGTTGATGACTGATTGTACACAACGCAAGAAGAGTACTGTTACATCTAGTGTGTACTAACGACTACTGTGTTTGTATAGTGTGTACAAAACGACTACTGTGGGTGTATATCTGTAGTACTGACGGTGCAGTCTTCAGAGCAGGAGGCGATGCAGTGGTCATCAAAAGGGTTCCACTTGACATCCAACACCCTGGCACTGTGACCACACACCCTGGGGTGGTGGGGGTCTACTCTACCAGTCTGGGAAGAAGGAGAAGAAGGCGGCCAGGGGAAAGAAGAGGAAGAGAGAGGATATATGGTGTATAATGCGTTCACTAGGCTTGTCAAGCAATAATGAACACACACACACACACACGACCAAATCAGACCAGTAAAAATCCTCTTACAGGAGGAAGTGGTGTAAACAGGAAATTACATAAACAGGAAGTGAGGTCACTCAGCAACGTGGGAGAGGCTATACCAAAGATTATGGATACACAGACAAGATACATGTCTCTCCGCCCTAACAATGGCAGTCGTTGTCCACAAATCGGCACAGCGGGCTGTCTAGCACCCGCCTATCCTTTCTTTGGATTGGTGGATACATCTCATTATTGTAATCATTTTTTTGAATATTCGATTAGGGTTGTTGACGTCAACCGGCTGTATTCAATTGAGAGAGAGGCTGTGCTACTAGCCTCATGACATGAATATGCATAGCCATCTCGAGACGAACTCTGATTGAAAGTGTTTTTTTTTCTCAAAGTTGCCCGGGGATGTCACGTTTCCTACTTATATCAGTACGCTCGTAACAACTTAAGTGTTACGAAACTTCTATTCGATCAAATAAACCTCACGTAGCAAATAAGCCATTTTTTGTTGTTGACCAAATACTAAATAAATCTCATTGACCTTCATACATACGTAAAAATGTATGCACACATGACTAAGTCGCTTTGGATAAAAGCGTCTGCTAAATGGCATATTATATATTATATATTATATACAAAAACTCCTTGCTTGGTGGGCGAAACAACGAGAAAAAAAACGCCACCTGGTGGAGGGAGACAGATTTTCAGCCGAGTCGGACCTCTCTCCCTCCTCCTCTTCCTGTCTGGTTATACAGACACACCTGGAGCACAAATTGATGACGTATGTTGCGCTGCTGAGAGCCGGGTGGAGACGAATGGATTACAATAATGATATGTATTCACCATCCCAAAAACAAGGACAGGCAGGAACTAGACAGCCCGACGTACCGCTTAGTGGGCAACGAGAAGGGAGAAGAGGCGTGTCTCTTGTCAGTATATCCATCATCTTTGGTTGTCCTGACGAGCACAGAATGAATAGAACGGGCTTTGGAAGCTCCAACCCTGGCAATTTGACTGGTGAACTCATTGGTACACTCACAAATGGCTGCCTGGTATTGTGACGCAATCATTTCCATGGCATTTTGGAACGTTCTATAAACTGATGCTGGATTGCCATGGTAATGTAGAATGTTCATTCAAATGATACTAACTGATGTGTCTCTTGCAATGGAATGTATTTTTTGTTGTTGTAACTGTCAGTTGAATTCACTCAACAAATCACAGCACAGATTGAAGGGTACACTTCCTGCTTTTACTTCCTGCCAGGGTACACTGTACATTATATTATTATTATTATTATTATTATTATTATTATATTATTATTATTATACACTGAACATGGCTGCCAGTCCACCCACTATGCCATCATTGACTTGAATGGAGAAGCCCTTTCAATTCATTCTTATTTATATGACCCTAACCTCTGCCCTAATCATTTTACATTTCAACGGGGTAGGGACGTCCCAAGTATACCAGATAGCAAGGACCGAGCCCTTCCCAGCTAGCAAGTTTAGCTAACTGGCAACAAAAACAGCTGGGTGCAAGTTAAAACTTGTGATGTTTATTTTCGATGGGCAATGGAGAAATAACTTGTAGGAGTATTGGTCACCATACGAAATCGGATGTCACCATGACATGCCAATGAGCTAACGCAACGACAAGCTGGTGTGAATGACCAGTACAACGGTGTTGTATCGAGGTGCTTCCCACTGGGCAGCAGTTGCTTCACCGGGCAGCTTTATCACATGTCGCTGGCGGTAGCTAACGTGGCAAATGTGTCCCATCCCACTTGATTATACAGTATGTCGAGTACGATAGCAGTCTACAAGAGAAATTAATTTGTAATATTGGTGGTAACCATCTGGATGTCACCATGAAACAGTCTACTGCTCAATGGAGAGAGTTGGCGCTGGCAACACAACAACACAGGGTGTCCTTCGCTCCCGATTACTGCAGTCCTGTAGTAATTTAGTGTAGCCAATATCAGGCCAGTAAGGAGAGAGAAGTAGCTAGATTGTGTAGCTCAGCCAAACTAAACTGCAGGTCCGGACCCAGAGAAGGGTAAATCCAGACAACATTGCATTTTGTTATATAAAATACATTATTTTTAGACGGTTTAAAAAATATATATATATATATATATATATATATCAACCGGACGCAGCTGCCTCTAACTCAGCAATCTCTCCGTCTCGCTGTCTAATCCAATGGCGTGGTTATATGCAAATACAAGAGGCCGCGTCTTACCCAATCACATTAATGTAAATATCCTTGGCGGGACCTTGAGACAAGCGGGCAGAAATAATCAGAAAGATTTGACAGCGGTTCAACTGTAAATAGCACAGATAGATACTGATAACTAAACTCGTTCTTTGTTAATATGGCGTGTAAAAAAAAAAAAAAAAAGAGTTTACTCTGAAAACCGTATATTCAAAGACGAGTGGCCGAAACAGTATTTATTTATTAATTCTCCCCGCAACTAGCACAAAACCAACGTGCCTGAAATGCAGGGAGTCCGTATCTCTGGTGAAAAGTGGCCATGTTAAACACCATTATGACACCAGGCATAGTAAACTGGATCAGACGTATCCCCTGAACACGGAGGTGAGAACAAACAAGATTAACCAATCAAATCTCAATATGAGACGTCCACCAAAGTCCTTGTCAATTCCCTGCCAGCCCAACAAAGTGCAATGGAGTGTTCACTGAGGATAGCTAGGGTTTTTTGGAAAACACACACAAAAAAAAAATACACTTTTCAGACGCTGAGATGGTAAAATAACGCATGTGTGAAGTTGCTGACACCTTGCTTGAAGGTAAACAAAAAGATGAGCTCAGGGAAGAAAACGTGGCTTTGAAGGAGCAGGCTGGTGATTGGCTCTGAAGGAGCAGGCTGGTGATTGGCTCTGAAGGAGCAGGCTGGTGATTGGCTCTGAAGGAGCCGGCTGGTGATTGGCTCTGAAGGAGCAGGCTGGTGATTGGCTCTGAAGGAGCAGGCTGGTGATTGGCTCTGAAGGAGCCGGCTGGTGATTGTGACCCTGTCCCTTTCTGGGGAAAGATGGCGCCTGCAGCGGATGTCCCTGTTCTCAATAAACTGCCGCTACACATCCTGACCACGTTTGGGCTCCACAGACAGCTGTGGAATCAGCCTTCTCTTTATTAAAAACAAATACTGCACCAGGCTCACCAATGAACACCTGCACCAGTGTCTCAGAGTTGCTCTCACGCCATTTGTGCCAAAGTTCAAAGCGTTGGCAGGAGTCAGAAAGTGTAATTTCTCTCATTACTGCAGGGCAAGTCATGATTTGTATTATTTTTCAAAGGCCCCATGTACAATGGTTCACAGTGCACTTTTTTTTTTTGCATAGACAATTATGCAACCGCTTTTGTTCTTCAGCAATGTTGATGCAATGTTGCACGTTTACAATCGAAAGAAGTTGTAATTAATTCAATTCTTAGTCTCATTTAATGTATTTAATGTACATTTTATATAACAACATGTTTCCTAAGTCGTAGTCCACTATGTTTGTTACTACGCTGACCCACAGCGCCGATAAAGGACCATCTCCATCCGGACCTTTGCCACCTGGGGAATGTGTCAGTGGACCTTCTCAAATAGTAGTTGAGTACCCCTCGTTTAGCCCCTCCCCCCGGTAACGTACGTGATGGATGGAGAGGACCAAGAATGCCCCGCCCCCGGAGCATTCCGTTACTATGGCAATGAAGCGTGGGTTGACGGAGCAGTAGTGGTTGTCGTGGACGCTGTGTGTGATCGGGATTCCGTGGTAACCGTGGTCTTTGGTGGAGGCCTTACCGTAGACGTGACGGAACTTAGAACTACGGTACGGAGGGCACCATGACATCTAGGAAGAGGAAGAGGAGGACGATTACAGTGTTAAAAGATGATGAAGATGGAAGAAGATCATGATTGTATATGAACAGGTGGGATACACACACAGGTGGTTTAAGGACAGCTTGCGATTGTCTCTCATATGCTATTGAGAGGTCCAGTTGGACAACAATGGGTGTGTGTGTGTGTGTGTGTGTATGTGAGTGAGAGTGAGTGTGTGTGAGAGTATGAGTGAGTGTGTGTGAGAGTGTGTGTGAGTGTGTGTGAGAGTGAGTGTGTGTGAGTGAGAGAGTGTGTGTGAGAGTGAGAGTGTGTGTGTGTGTGAGAGAGAGTGTGTGTGTGTGAGAGTGTGTGTGTGTGATTGAGTGGTGAATCCTCACGTTTTTCCTCTCCATATCGTCTTCCTATAATAAAGACTAAGAATAGACTAATCCTTCTATTGTCATATTGTCTTATCTCATACATAATGCACTGTTTTCCCTCCTGGCTACGGCGTGTCCTTAGTGAGTCTTTAATCCGTAACACCCTCTCCCGTTGCCTGACTGACTGGGACAAACAAACAATGGCACACACGACCTTTGACATTTGACCTTTAGGCAGGACAATAGAGTCGACAGTGTAATAAGTCATGGAAGTCAGAACACACAGCAACATACCAACAACTAGTATTACCTCTAAGCAGGAATGGAAGTTAAGCTAGCCCGCCAGCTGACTAGTACTCTTCAGACTGGGCTAGTAGCTTAGTGGGTAAGAGCGTTGTGCCAGTAACCGAAAGGTCGCTGGTTCTAATCCCCGAGCCGACTAGGTGAAAAAAAATCTGTCGATGTGCCCTTGAGCAAGGCACTTAACCCTAATTGCTCCTGTAAGTCGCTCTGGATAAGAGCGTCTGCTAAATGACCAAAAAAAAAAAAAAAAAAAAAGTAGCAAACTAGCTCTGCGGCCAATTATGTATTTTGAAGTATCGCATCGCACAGAGTTTGGACCTCATGTTTCCCAGGCTAGTAGAAATCACAGTCTACTAGTCCGGCTGGCCAGTGCCCAAAAATCCTTAAGTTTCATCAATGCCTCTAAGACCACAGGACATATTTTATTCCCGCAAAGTAGATATAGCTCAAGACTGTGTTAGTCCACCGAGCTAAAGCATAGAGCGAGTGTTGGGGTCACCAGTAGTGATTTGGCTTTGACCCCTCACTCATTACCTCACCTGCACAGCAGGTTATTCACAAAACCACAAAACATTGTTATCTATATCGTTAAACATCGTTAAACATCGTTATCTACATCGTTAAACATCATTAAACATTATCTACATCGTTAGCCTTCAAAGTATTCACACCCCTTTACCTTTTCCATGTTATGTTACAGCCTGAATTAAAAATGGATTATGTTTTTCGAAATGTTTACAAATTAATGAAAAATTAAAAGCTGAAATGTCTTGTGTCAATAAGCATTCAACCCCTTTGTTTATGGCAAGCCTAAAAAAGTTCAGGAGTAAAAATGTGCTTAAGTCACATAATAAGTGGCATGGACTCATCTCTGTACGGTCCCTCAGTCGAGCAGTGAATTTCAAACACAGATTCAACCACAAAGACCAGGGAGGTTTTCCAATGCCTCACAAAGGCCACCTATTAAAAATAAACAGACATTAAATATCCCTTTGAGCATGGTGAAGTTATTAATTACACTTTGGATGTTGTATCAATACACCCAGTCACTACAAAAGATACAGGCGTCCTTCCTAACTCAGTTGCCGGAGAGGAAGGAAACCGCTCAGGGATTTCACCATGAGGCCAATGGTGACTTTAAAACAGTTACAGAGTTTAATGGCTATGATAGGAGAAAACTGAGGATGGATCAACAACATTGTAGTTACTCCACAATACTAACCTAATTGACAGAGTGAATAAAAAATATTCCAAAACATGCATCCTGTTTGCAACAAGGCACTAAAGTAATACTGCAAAAAATGTGACAAAGCAATTCACTTTCTGTCCTGAATACAAAGTGTTGTATTGGAATTTCCCCAAACAACACATTACTGAGTACCACTCTCCATATTTTCAAGTATAGTGGTGGCTGCATCATGTTATGGGTATGCTTGTAATTGTTAAGGACTGGGGAGTTTTTCAGGATAAAAAAAGAAATTGAATGGAGCTAAGCACAGGCAAAATCCTAAAGGAAAACCTGGTTCAGTCTGCTTTCCACCAGACACTGGGAGATGAATTCACCTTTCAGCAGGACAATAACCTAAAACACAAGGCCAAATATACACTGGAGTTGCTTACCAAGATGTTCTTGATTGGCCAAGTTACTTTTGACTTAAATCTGCTTGAAGACCTATGGCAAGACTTGAAAATGACAGAGTTTGAATCATTTAAAAAGAGTAAATGGGCAGATATTGTACAATCCAGGTGTAGAAAGCTCTTAGAGACTTACCCAGAAAGATAAAATTTCCAAAAAAATGTCTAAAAACATGTTTTCACTTTGTCATTATGGGGTATTGTTGTGTGTAGATGGGTGAGAAATGTTGTAATTGAAACCATTTTGAATTCAGGCTGCAACACAACAACATGTGGAATAAGTCATGGGGTATGAATACTTTCTGAACGCACTGCATCTACTGTAGCACCCGATATGCCCTGGAATTATTACAATATAATACAAATAATATATGCCAATTTATCCAAAGCGACTTAGTCATGCGTGCATACATATCTTACGTATGGGTGGTCCCGGGAATCGAACCCACTATCTCTACCAACTGCGCTACAGAGGACAGATATATCCTGACTAGTATCAATAAGGGGGGGGGGGGGGGGGGGTCATCAGTTCAACCCTGAGAAAAACATCAACAAGTGTCCAGAATGAGTTGAAGAAGCCATAAATCATGTCTCCCTGCTTGGTCTTACCTTTTGAGACGGTCCTAGATCCGGAGCCTCCGATACAATAACCCCTTTACAGCATCTCATAGGCTAACGGACGACTCTCTCTGCGTTTCTGGCTGAGCGCGGGGCGTGGCGTGTCTTAAGTCGTTGGGTCGGGCCGGGCAGGCCGGGTGTCCGGTGGAGGTGGATGTTTTGTATTGCGGCGGTCATGCATAAATAACACTGCAAGCTACAATACAGGCACATCCCTTCACAAGAGTGTGTGTGTGTGTGTGTGTGTGTGTGTGTGTGTGTGTGTGTGTGTGTGTGTGTGTGTGTGTGTGTGTGTGCGTGGATATCACTTCACAGGACGTCGTTTGATAAATATGATTTAATTTCATAACAAGTCACACTACTATTAAAAACATTAATTAATTAACCCTCATTGACTCATTGTACCAAAAGCTAGCTAGTGCCGTCGGAAAGTGTTCACACCCCTTGACTTATTCCACATTTTGTTGTGTTACAGCCTGAATTTAAAATGGATTAAATTGATTTCTCACTTCTCGCCCATCTACACACAATACCCCATAATGAGACATTTTTGTACATTTATTGAAAATGAAATACATAAAAATATCTAATTTACATAACTATTCTCACCCGAGTCAATACATGTTAGAATCACCTTTGATAGCGATTACAGCTGTGGGTCTTTCTGGGTTGTACAATATTTGCACATTATTTTTTTTTAGAAAATCCTTCAAGCTCTGTCAAATTGGTTGTTGATCATTGCTAGACAAGTCTGGCCATTGATTTTCAAGCAGATTTAAGTCAGAACGGTAACTAGGCCACTCAGGAACATTCAAATGTCGACTTGGTAGGCAAGTCCAGTGTAGATTTAGCCTTGTGTTTTAGGTAATTGTCCTGCTGAAAGGTGCATTTGTCTCCCAGTGTCTGTTGGAAAGCAGACTGAACCAAGTTTTCCTCTAGGATTTTGCCTGTGCTTAGCTCCATTCCATTTATTTCTATCAAAGGAAAACTCTGTAGTCCTTGCCGATGACAAGCATACCCATAACATGATGCAGCCACCACCATGCTTGAAAATATGAAGAGTGGTACTCAGTGATATGTTTGGGGAAAATCCAACACAACACAACACTTTGTATTGAGGACATAAAGTTAATTTCTTTGCCACATTTTTTGCAGTTTTACTTTAGTGCCTTATTGCAAAAAGGATTCATGTTTTGGAATATTTTGTATTCTGTACAGGCTTCCTTCCTTTCACTATCATTTAGGTTAGTAATCCCTGAGCGGTTTCCTTCTTCTCTGGCAACTGAGTTAGGAAGGACGCCTGTATCTTTGTAGTGACTGGGTGTATTGATACACCATCCAAAGTGTAATTAATAACTTCACCAAGCTCAAAGGGATAGTCAACGTCTTTTTTTTTTTTTTTTACCCATCTACCAATAGGTGACCTTCTTTGTGAGGCATTGGAAAACCTCCCTGATCTTTGTGGTTGAATCTGTGTTTGAAATTCACTACTCGACTGAGGGACCTTACAGATAATTATATGTGTGGGGTACAGAGATGAGGTAGTCATTCAAAAATCATGTTAAACACTATCATTGCACACAGAGTGAGTCTATGCAACATGTGACTTGTTAAACACATTTTTTATCCTGAATTTATTTAGGCTTGCCATAAAAGGGGTTGAACACTTATTGATTGAAGACATTTCTAAAAATATATAATTCTACTTTGGCATTATGGGATATTGTGTGCAGATCAGTGACACAAAATCTCAATATAATCAATTTTAAATTCAGGCTGTAACACAACAAAATGTGGAAAAAGTCAAGGGGTGTGAATACTTTGTGAAGGCACTTGTATCCTTGTAAAGTGGTGTTTCATACTCTTAGGTCTAAGTGTCTGTTGACATCGTTTCCCTCCTGAGTTAATGGAAGAGAATACAATCATATAGGAGAATAGTATATACAGTGGGGGAAAAAAGTATTTAGTCAGCCACCAATTGTGCAAGTTCTCCCACTTAAAAAGATGAGAGAGGCCTGTAATATTCATCATAGGTACACGTCAAGTATGACAGACAAAATGAGAAAAGAAATTCCAGAAAATCACATTGTAGGATTTATAATGAATTTATTTGCAAATTATGGTGGAAAATAAGTATTTGGTCAATAACAAAAGTTTCTCAATACTTTGTTATATACCCTTTGTTGGCAATGACACAGGTCAAACGTTTTCTGTAAGTCTTCACAAGGTTTTCACACACTGTTGCTGGTATTTTGGCCCATTCCTCTATGCAGATCTCCTCTAGAGCAGTGATGTTTTGGGGCTGTCACTGGGCAACACAGACTTTCAACTCCCTCCAAAGATTTCCTATGGGGTTGAGATCTGGAGACTGGCTAGGCCACTCCAGGACCTTGAAATGCTTCTTACAAAGCCACTCCTTCGTTGCCCGGGCGGTGTGTTTGGGATCATTGTCATGCTGAAAGACCCAGCCAGGTTTCATCTTCAATGACCTTGCTGATGGAAGGAGGTTTTCACTCAAAATCTCACGATACATGGCCCCATTCATTCTTTCCTTTACACGGATCAGTCGTCCTGGTCCCTTTGCAGAAAAACAGCCCCAAAGCATGATGTTTCCACCCCCATGCTTCACAGTAGGTATGGTGTTCTTTGGATGCAACTCAGCATTCTTTGTCCTCCAAACACGACGAGTTGAGTTTTTACCCAAAAGTTCTATTTTGGTTTCATCTGACCATATGACATTCTCCCAATCCTCTTCTGGATCATCCAAATGCACTCTAGCAAACTTCAGACGGGCCTGGACATGTACTGGCTTAAGCAGGGGACACGTCTGGCACTGCAGGATTTGAGTCCCTGGCGGCGTAGTGTGTTACTGATGGTAGGCTTTGTTACTTTGGTCCCAGCTCTCTGCAGGTCATTCACTAGGTCCCCCCGTGTGGTTCTGGGATTTTTGCTCACCGTTCTTGTAATCATTTTGACCCCACGGGGTGAGATCTTGCGTGGAGCCCCAGATCGAGGGAGATTATCAGTGGTCTTGTATGTCTTCCATTTCCTAATAATTGCTCCCACAGTTGATTTCTTCAAACCAAGCTGCTTACCTATTGCAGATTCAGTCTTCCCAGCCTGGTGCAGGTCTACAATTTTGTTTCTGGTGTCCTTTGACAGCTCTTTGGTCTTGGCCATAGTGGAGTTTGGAGTGTGACTGTTTGAGGTTGTGGACAGGTGTCTTTTATACTGATAACAAGTTCAAACAGGTGCCATTAATACATGTAACAAGTGGAGGACAGAGGAGCCTCTTAAAGAAGAAGTTACAGGTCTGTGAGAGCCAGAAATCTTGCTCGTTTGTAGGTGACCAAATACTTATTTTCCACCATAATTTGCAAATAAATTCATTAAAAATCCTACAATGTGATTTTCTGGAATTTATTTTCTCAATTTGTCTGTCATAGTTGACGTGTACCTATGATGAAAATTACAGGCCTCTCTCATCTTTTTAAGTGGGAGAACTTGCACAATTGGTGGCTGACTAAATACTTTTTTCCCCACTGTATGTAGTATTGTCATTCATGTTATTGTAATTACATTCAAGCTCCTGCAGGATTATTACAAACATACATTTACCTTGTAAATATATCTGTCTGTCCACAGCACAAGTCAGCTGGATGGAGGACATGTGATTGAGTATTGAAATAGAAGAAGATGAATGAATGGACCCGCTGTATTATACACTAACAGGACCAGATGTGTTAGAAGATGAATGAATGTACCTGAATACACACCTGGTCTTTCCATGACTGACCAGGTGAAAGTTATGATCCCTTATTGATGTCACTTGTTAAATCCACTTTAACCAGTGTAGATGAAGGGGAGGAGACAGGTTAAAGAAGGATTTTTAAGCCTTGAGACAACTGAGACATGGATTGTGTATGTGTGCCATTCAGAGGGTGAACGGGCAAGACAAAATATTTAAGTGCCTTTGAAACGGGGTATGGTAGTAGGTGCCAGGCGCACCGGTTTGAGTGTGTCAAGAACTGCAACGCTGCTGGGTTTTTCACACTCAACAGTTTCCCGTGTGTATCAAGAATGGTCCACCATCCAAAGGACGTCCAGCCAACTTCACACAACTGTGGGAAGCATTGGAGGCAACATGGGCCAGCATCCCTGTGGAACGCTTTCGACACCTTGTAGAGTCCATGACCCGACGAATTGAGTTTGTTCTGAGGGAAAAGGGGGGGGGGGGGGGGGGTGCAACTCAATATTAGGAAGGTGTTCCTAATGTTTTATCCAATCAGTGTACACTAACATGACTAGCAATGGGATTTAATTAGTTCAGTTCAAACAAACAACTGGAGAATGAAGAGGGATAAATCATATACCGTTTTGAGAAGACAGACAGTCCAGTTTCCTGTCAGACAGGATAGATGTGGTGAAACAGTATATTGTATTTGGACGTGAGCTTTCTGTCTAACAAAATCCATCGTGAGAGATCTATCCGTGGTGTGGAATGTTTGGAACCTTATCCAAGCAGTCCCCATTCAATCTGAGGAGATCTGAGTACATCCGATTGGTGGTTGCATTCTGATTGGTGGGTTCAGGCTGAGGAGAGGATCTGATTGGTGGGTTCAGGCGGAGGAGGAGCCGTCCACTTCCAGAGCATCGGAGATCAAGATGGAGATCTGAGAAAACGATGGTCTCTCCTCCGCTCTCTAGAGAGAGGGGGAAGAGCGAGAGAGGGGGGGAGAGATAGGTGGGGAGAGAGAGAGACGGGGAGAGATAGAGACGGGGAGAGAGAGAGATTAATAGTGTGTAAGGTTGAACTTCCTTTCTTTTCTCTCCAAAACTCTTGAGCGTGCCGTCTTTAGCCAACTCTCTTGCTATCTCTCTCAGAATGACCTTCTTGATCCAGTCAGGTTTCAAGACTGGTCATTCAACTGAGACTGCTCTTCTCTGTGTCACGGAGGCTCTCCGCACTGCTAAAGCTAACTCTCTCTCCTCTGCTCTTGTCCTTCTAGACCTGTCTGCTGCCTTTGATACTGTGAACCATCAGATCCTCCTCTCCACCCTCTCCGAGCTGGGCATCTCCGGCGCGGCTCACTCTTGGATTGCGTCCTACCTGACCGGTCGCTCCTACCAAGTGGCGTGGCGAGAAGCTGTCTCCGCACCACGTGCTCTCACCACTGGTGTCCCCCAGGGCTCAGTTCTAGGCCCTCTCCTATTCTCGCTATACACCAAGTCACTTGGCTCTGTCATATCCTCACATGGCCTCTCCTATCATTGCTACGCAGACGAAACACAACTAATCTTCTCCTTTCCCCCTTCTGATAACCAGGTGGCGAATCGCATCTCTGCATGTCTGGCAGACATATCAGTATGGATGACGGATCACCACCTCAAGCTGAACCTTGGCAAGACGGAGCTGCTCTTCCTCCCGGGGAAGGAGTGCCCGTTCCATGATCTCGCCATCACGGTTGACAACTCCGTTGTGCCCTCCTCCCAGAGTGCGAAGAGCCTTGGCGTGACCCTGGACAACACCCTGTCGTTCTCTGCTAACATCAAAGCAGTGACCCGATCCTGTAGGTTCATGCTCTACAACAGTCGGAGAGTACGACCCTGCCTTACACAGGAAGCGGCACAGGTCCTAATCCAGGCACTTGTCATCTCCCGTCTGGATTACTGCAACTCGCTGTTGGCTGGGCTCCCTGCCTGTGCCATTAAACCCCTACAACTCATCCAGAACGCCGCAGCCCGTCTGGTGTTCAACCTTCCCAAGTTCTCTCACGTCACCCCGCTCCTCCGCACACTACACTGGCTTCCAGTTGAAGCGCGCATTTGCTACAAGACCATGGTGCTTGCCTACGGAGCTGTGAGGGGAACGGCACCTCCGTACCTTCAGGCTCTGATCAGTCCCTACACCCAAAAGAGGGCATTGCATTCATCCACCTCTGGCCTGCTGGCTCCCCTACGTCTGCTGAAGCACAGTTCCTGCTCAGCCCAGTCAAAACTGTTCGCTGCTCTGGCACCCCAATGGTGGAACAAGCTCCCTCACGACGCCAGGACAGCGGAGTCACTCACCACCTTCCGGAGACATTTGAAACCCCACCTCTTTAAGGAACACCTGGGATAGGATAAAGTAATCCTTCTACCCCATCCTTACCCCACCCCACCCCCCTCCCCCCAAAAAAATTATCTGGATAAGAGCGTCTGCTAAATGACGTAAATGTAAATGTAAAAGTGCCCAGAACCACTGGTCCGAAATCTGATATTTCCCTCTAATGGTTCAGGACTAGACTAGATCCTACATCGGGTCATCTATAGTGAATAAAAATATAAAACGCAACATGCAACAACGGTTACAGTTCATATATGAGGAAATCAGTCAATTGAAATAAATTGATTAGGTCCTAATCTATGGATTTCACATGACTGGGAATACAGATATGCATCTGTTGGTCACAGATACCTTTAAAAAAAGGTAGGGGCGTGGATCAGAAAACCAGTCAGTATCTGGTGTGATCACCATTTCCCTCATGCAGCGCGACACATCTCCTTCACATAGAGTTGATCAGGCTGTTGATTGTGGCCCACTCCTCTTCAATGGCTGTGCGAAGTTGCTGGATATTGGCGGGAACTGGAACACACTGGCGTGCACGTTGATCCAGAGCATCCCAAACATGCTCAATGGGTGACATGTCTGGTGAGTATGCAGGCCATGGAAGAACTGGGACATTTTCAGCTTCCAGGAGTTGTGTACAGATCCTTGTGACATGGGGCCGTGCATTATCATGCTGGAACATGAGTTGATGGCGGCAGATGAATGGCACGACAATGGGCCTCAGGATCTTAATCGGTTTCTCTGTGCATTCAAATTGCCATCGATAAAATGCAATTGTTTTCGTTGTCCATAGTTTGTGCCTGCCCATACCATAACCCCACCGCCACCATGGGACACTCTGTTCACAACGTTGACATCAGCTAACCGCTCGCCCACACAACACCATACATATGGTCTGCGGTTGTGAGGCCGGTTGGAGGTACTGCCAAATTCTCTAAAACGACGTTGGTGGCTTATGGTAGAGAAATTAACATTAAATTATCTGGCAACAGCTCTGGTGGACATTCCTGCAGTCAGCATGCCAATTAAACACTCCCTCAAAACTTGAGACATCTTGAGTGGCGCAGCGGTCGAAGATATCCGGGCAGCCAGCCGAGGCGGCGCACAATTGGCCCAGCGTCGTCCGGGTTTGGCCGGCTGGGATGTCCTTGTCCCATCGCATTCTAGCGACTCCTGTGGCGGGCCGGGCGCCTGCACGCTGACACGGTCGCCAGGTGTACTGTGTTTCCTCCGACACATTGGCGCAGCTGGCTTCCGGGTTAAACGAGCAGTGTGTCAAGAAGCAGTGCGGCTTGGAGGGGTCGTGTTTCGGAGGACGCATGGCTCTTCGCCTCTCCCGAGTCCATTTCGGGAGTTGCAGCGATGGGACAAGACTGTAACTACCAATTGGATACCGCGAAATTGGGGAGAAAAATTAAAATATAATAATATTGCCTTTTGTACCCTGTGTAATGATCATGATGTTTAATCAGCTTCTTGATGCCACACCTGTCAGGTGGATGGGATTATCTTGGCAAAGGAGAAATGCTCATTAACAGGGATGTAAACACATTTGTGCACAGAATTTGAGAGAAATACGATTTTTTTTGTGCGTACGGAAATGTTTTGGGATCTTTTATTTCAACTCATGAAACATGGGACCAACACTTTACATGTTGCGTTTATATATGTTTTTAGTGTATCTTCTGCCTCCAACATTCACAATACAGGAAGCAGGAAGTAGGAAGCAGGAAGTGTACGATGTACCTCGTGCCAGCAGCGCTGCATGATGTCATAGATGTTGGGCGTGGCCTTCTTGGGTCTGTAGAGGCGATGTCCCTGTGACACCATCCTCACTACCTCATGGTTAGGGTTGTGATCAAACGGCATCTTCCCTTCTGTAAACACCTCCCACATCAACACACCTGACAGACACACACACACACACACGTCAATACACACACAAATCAATAGACCGTCCACACACACAAACACACAGTGACCACCTACCGAAGGACCATACGTCAGACTTGCTGCTGTACTTGCAGAAGTTGAACACTTCAGGAGGAGACCATTTGACTGGGAACTTAGCTCCCGATGAACTAGTGTACTGGTCATCTAGCACGTACCTAACACACACACACACACACACACACACACACACGCAGGTTAGAACACAAAGAGGGAGATTGCGTAATTGAGAATCCTCCATCTCGCCCAGACCGTGAGCAGAGCAACAGGCCCAACCCCCACTATTACACCTAAGAGGTGCAGTTGAAGTCGGAAGTTTACATACACTTTGGTTGGAGTCATTAAAACTCGTTTTTCAACCACTCCACAAATTTCTTGTTAACAAACTAAAAGTTTTGCCAAGTCGGTTAGGACATCTACTTTGCGCATGACACAAGTCATTTTTCCAACAATTGTTTACAGACAGATGATTTCGCTTATAATTCACTGTATCACAATTCCAGTGGGTCAGAAAATGATGTCATGGCTTTAGAAGCTTCTGATAGGCTAATTGACATAATTTCAATTAATAATAATTTCACAAGTCAATTGGAGGTGTACCTGTGGATGTATTTCAAGGCCTACCTTCGAACTCAGTGCCTCTTTGCTTGACATCATGGGACAATCAAAAGAAAATCAGCAAAGACCTGCGAAAAACATGTGTAGACCTCCACAAGTCTGGTTCATCCTTGGGAGCAATTTCCAAACGCCTGAAGGTACCACGTTCATCTGTACAAACAATAGTACGCAAGTATAAACACCATGGAACCACGCAGCCGTCATACCGCTCAGGAAGGAGACGCGTTCTGTCTCCTAGAGATGAACGTACTTTGGTGCGAAAGGTGCTGGAGAAATGTCCTCTGGTCTGATTAAACAAAAATATAACTTTTTGGCCATAATGACCATCGTTATGTTTGGAGGAAAAAGGGGGTTGCTTGCAAGCCGAAGAACACCATCCCAACCGTGAAGCACGGGAGTGGCAGCATCATGCTGTGGGGGTGCTTTGCTGCAGGAGGGACTGGTGCACTTCACAAAATAGATGGCATCATGAGGAAGGAAAATTATGTGGATATATTGAAGCAACATCTCAAGACATCAGTCAGGAAGTTAAAGCTTGGTCGCAAATGGGTCTTCCAAATGGACAATGACCCCAAGCATACTTCCAAAGTTGTGGCAAAATGGCTTAAGGACAACAAAGTCAAGGTATTGGAGTGGCCATCACAAAGCCCTGACCTCAATCCTATAGAACATTTGTGGGCAGAACTGAAAAAGCGTGTGCGAGCAAGGAGGCCTACAAACCTGACTCAGTTACACCAGCTCTGTCAGGAGGAATGGGCCAAAATTCACCCAACTTATTGTGGGAAGCTTGTGGAAGGCTACCCGAAACGTTTGACCCAAGTTAAACAATTTAAAGGCAATGCTACCAAATACTAATTGAGTGTATGTAAAGTTCTGACCCACTGGGAATGTGATGAAATAAATAAAAGCTGAAATAAATATAATTCTCTCTACTATTATTCTGACATTTCACATTCTTAAAATAAAGTGGTGATCCTAACTGACCTAAGACAGGGAATGTTTACTAGGATTAAATGTCAGGAATTGTGAAAAACTGAGTTTAAATGTATTTGGCTAAGGTGTATGTAAACTTCCGACTTCAACTGTATATATCAGATGCTCAACATGCTCTGTAATGTAATGGGCCTAAACAAAAATAACATTAGACACTTTATGGAACACAAAGCCTTCACTATTTCATCCTGGAATATCCAAGGCCTGAGGTCATCTGCATTTGGCCTAAAGAGCAGGAACCTGGACTTCACCAAAGAAATCCGAAATACAGACATTGTCATCCTACAAGAAACACGGTATAGAGGAGACGGACCCACTGGTTGCCCTCTAGGTTACAGAGAGCTGGTAGTCCCATCCACCAAACTACCAGGTGTGAAACAGGGAAGGGACTCAGGGGGTATGCTAATTTGGTATAGAGCAGACCTAACCCACTCTATTCAATTAGTCAAAACAGGAACATTTTACATCTGGCTAGAAATTAATAAGGAAATGATCTCAACTGAGAAAAATGACCTCCTGTGTGCTCCCTATATCCCTCCACTAGAATCCCCATACTTTAATGAAGACAGTTTCTCCATCCTGGAGGGGGAAATCAATCATTTCCAGACCCAGGGACATGTACTAGTCTGTGGCGACCTAAATGCCAGAACTGGACAAGAACCTGACACCCTCAGCACACAGGGGGACAAACACCTACCTGGAGGTGACAGCATTCCCTCCCCCATATGCCCCCCTAGGCACAACTACGACAACATAACCAACAAAAACGGGTCACGACTCCTGCAGCTCTGTCGCACGCTGGGTATGTACATAGTCAATGGTAGGCTTCGAGGGGACTCCTATGGTAGGTACACCTATAGCTCATCTCTTGGCAGTAGTACTGTAGACTACTTTATCACTGACCTCAACCCAGAGTCTCTCAGAGCGTTCACAGTCAAACCACTGACACCCCTATCAGATCACAGCAAAATCACAGTCTAAATGAAATACAGGACAAAATACAAACCCTCCAACCCTTATACAGGTGCCAGCATTGGTTTGTGATGGTAAATAGACGGCTACGAGAGAGAGAGTTGTTGTTCCACAAATTGATGGAAAGTGGGGTTGGGGGAAAAACATACGACATTATAAAATCCATGTACACAAGCAAGTGTGCGGTTAAAATTGGCAAACAACACACACATTTCTTTCCACAGGGCCGTGGGGTGAGACAGGGATGCAGTTTAAGCCCCACCCTCTTCAACATATACAGTGGGGAGAACAAGTATTTGATACACTGCCGATTTGGCAGGTTTTCCTATTTACAAAGCATGTAGAGGTCTGTAATTTGTATCATAGGTACACTTCAAATGTGAGAGACGTAATCTAAAACAAAAATCCAGAAAATCACATTGTATGATTTTTAGGTAATTAATTTGCATTTTATTGCATGACATAAGTATTTGATCACCTACCAACCAGTAAGAATTCCGGCTCTCACAGACCTGTTAGTTTTTCTTTAAGAAGCCCTCCTGTTCTCCACTCGTTACCTGTATAAAAGACACCTGTCCACACACTCAATCAAACAGACTCCAACCTCTCCACAATGGCCAAGACCAGAGAGCTGTGTAAGGACATCAGGGATAAAATTGTAGACCTGCACAAGGCTGGGATGGGCTACAGGACAATAGGCAAGCAGCTTGGTGAGAAGGCAACAACTGTTGGTGCAATTATTAGAAAATGGAAGAAGTTCAAGATGACGGTCAATCACCCTCGGTCTGGGGCTCCATGCAAGATCTCACCTCGTGGGGCATCAATGATCATGAGGAAGGTGAGGGATCAGCCCAGAACTACACGGCAGGACCCGGTCAATGACCTAAAGAGAGCTGGGACCACAGTCTCAAAGAAAACCATTAGTAACACACTACGCCATCATGGATTAAAATCCTGCAGCGCACGCAAGGTCCCCCCTGCTCAAGCCAGCGCATGTCCAGGCCCATCTGAAGTCTGCCAATGACCATCTGGATGATCCAGAGGAGGAATGGGAGAAGGCCATGTGGTCTGATGAGACAAAAATAGAGCTTTTTGGTCTAAACTCCACTCGCCGTGTTTGGAGGAAGAAGAAGGATGAGTACAACCCCAAGAACACCATCCCAACCGTGAAGCATGGAGGTGGAAACATCATTCTTTGGGGATGCTTTTCTGCAAAGGGGACAGGACGACTGCACCGTATTGAGGGGAGGATGGATGGGGCCATGTATCGTGAGATCTTGGCCAACAACCTCCTTCCCTCAGTAAGAGCATTGAAGATGGGTCGTGGCTGGGTCTTCCAGCATGACAACGACCCGAAACACACAGCCAGGGCAACTATGGAGTGGCTCTGGAAGAAGCATCTCAAGGTCCTGGAGTGGCCTAGCCAGTCTCCAGACCTGAACCCCATAGAAAATCTTTGGAGAGTGCTGAAAGTCCGTATTGCCCAGCGACAGCCCCGAAACCTGAAGGATCTGGAGAAGGTCTGTATGGAGGAGTGGGCCAAAATCCCTGCTGCAGTGTGTGCAAACCTGGTCAAGACCTACAGGAAACATATGATCTCTGTAATTGCAAACAAAGGTTTCTGTACCAAATATTAAGTTCTGCTTTTCTGATGTATCAAATACTTATGTCATGCAATAAAATGCAAATTAATTACATAAAAATCATACAATGTGATTTTCTGGATTTTTGTTTTAGATTCCGTCTCTCACAGTTGAAGTGTACCTATGATAAAAATTACAGACCTCTACATGCTTTGTAAGTAGGAAAACCTGCAAAATCAGCAGTGTATCAAATACTTGTTCTCCCCACTGTATATCAACCAATTGGCGAGGGCACTAGAACAGTCTGCAGCACCCGGCCTCACCCTACTAGAATCTGAAGTCAAATGTCTACTGTTTGCTGATGATCTGGTGCTTCTGTCCCCAACCAAGGAGGGCCTACAGCAGCACCTAGATCTTCTGCACAGATTCTGTCAGACCTGGGCCCTGACAGTAAATCTCAGTAAGACAAATAATGGTGTTCCAAAAAAGGTCCAGTTGCCAGGACCACAAATACAAATTCTATCTAGACACCGTTGCCCTAGAGCACACAAAAAACTATACATACCTCGGCCTAAACATCAGCGCCACAGGTAACTTCCACAAAGCTGTGAACGATCTGAGAGACAAGGCAAGAAGGGCCTTCTATGCCATCAAAAGGAACATAAAATTCGACATACCAATTAGGATCTGGCTAAAAATACTTGAATCAGTTATAGAACCCATTGCCCTTCATGGTTGAGGTCTGGGGTCCGCTCACCAACCAAGGATTCACAAAAAATGGGACAAACACCACATTGAGACTCTGCATGCAGAATTATGCAAAAACATCCTCCGTGTACAACGTAAAACACCAAATAATGCATGCAGAGCAGAATTAGGCCGATACCCGCTAATTATCAAAATAAATAAAAAAAACATTAAATTCTACAATCACATAAAAATAAGCGATTCCTAAACCTTCCATAACAAGGCCATCACCTAAAGAGAGATGAACCTGGAGAAGAGTCCCCTAAGCAAGCTGGTCCTGGGGCTCTGTTCACAAACACAAACAGACCCCACAGAGCCCCAGGACAGCAACACAATTAGACCCACCCAAATCATGAGAAAACAAAAAGATAATTACTTGACACATTGGAAAGAATTAACAAAAAAACTGAGCAAACTAGAATGCTATCTGTCCCTAAGCAGAGAGTACACAGTGGCAGAATACCTGACCACTGTGACTGACCCAAACTTAAGGAAAGCTTTGACTATGTACAGACTCACTGAGCATAGCCTTGCTATTGAGAGAGGCCGCTGTAGGCAGACCTGGCTCTCAAGAGAAGACAGGCTATGTGCACACTGCCCACAAAATGAGGTGCACTTGTATGACCATATTAGAGACACATATTTCTCTCAGATTACACAGACCCACAGAGATTTCCAATTTTGATAAACTCCCATATCTACTGGGTGAAAAACCACAGTGTGTCATCACAGCAGCATGGATTTGTGACTTGTTGCCACAAGAAAAGGGCAACCAGTGAAGAACAAACACCATTGTAAATACAACCCATATTTATGTTTATTTATTTTCCCATTTGTACTTTAACTATTTGCACATTGTTACAACACTGTATATATACATAATATGACATTTGAAATGTCTTTATTCTTTTGGAACTTCTGAGTGTAATGTTTACTGTTTAATATTTATTGTTTATTTCACTTTTGTTTACTATCTACTTCACTTGCTTTGGCAATGTTAACAATAAAGCACCTTAAATTGAGAGTACTACTGTACACATTACAATTACTTAGGTTTAAACATAAGCTCAACTGGACACCTTAATGATGCAGTGAATGAACTGAGAGAGAAAGCCCGCAGGGCATTCTACGCCATTATAAAACAAATTCAAATTCCTATTAAAATTTGGCTAAAACTAATTAAATGTGTCATTGAAATAATTGCACTTTATGGCAGCGAGGTGTGGGGTCCACTTGGAAAACAAGATTTCACCAAATGGGACAAACACCCCATTGGAACCCTGCATGCAGAGTTCTGCAAATATCCACTAATAATACAAACTAAAAAAGAGCAATTAAGTTTTGGAAACATCTAAAATACAGCGACCCCCTCTCATATCATTACCAAGCCCTGCAATGCCAAGAGCTGAGCAAAGAAAATAGTCCCCTCATCCAGCTGGTCCTGGGGCTGAGTTCACAAACCTGTTCTACTAACACACCGAAGCCTCAGGACCAGAACATCCAATCAATCAGAATAAACCAAATTACCACACAGTCAAAACAAAACTACATTACCTATTGGGAAACACAAGCACAAAGTAAAATGCAGTGCTATCTGGCCCTAAATCGACAGTACACAGTGGCAAACTATTTGACCATGGTTACTGATTAAAACCTTAGAAAAACCTTGACAAAGTACAGGTTCAGTGAGCACAGCCTTGCCATTGAGAAGGGTAGACAGAGGAAAACCTGGCTCCCTGTAGAGGAAAGGCTGTGCAACCACTGCACCACAGCAGAACCTGAGACAGAGCTGCATTTCCTGACAAACTGTCAAAAATATAAAACAATTAGAGTGTAATTTCCCCAAATTTGAAAGCATTTTTCAAGGTTTCAAAGACCTCTCTGATGAGAATAGGCTCCCTGTCCTGTTGGGGGAGGACACAGAGAGCTGTGGGTTGGCAACGCACTACATTGCTGCCTGCCATAAGATGAGGGACAGTGTCTGACAGACCAACCAACCTGCACATGTCCTCTATATTGTTATTGTTCAATGGTTATTTTGACCCTTGGTTATTGTTGTTACTGTTGACCCGTTGACAATTTTAATTATGTTAATAGTGTAAATATCCAAAGTAAGCTTTGGCAATATGTACATTGTTATGTCATGCCAATAAAGCAAATTGAATTCAGAGACAGAGAGACAGAGAGAGAGCGAGAGCGAGAGCGAGAGCGAGAGCGAGAGCCAGAGACAGAGACAGAGACAGAGACAGAGACAGAGACAGAGACAGAGACAGAGACAGAGACAGAGACAGAGACAGAGACAGAGACAGAGACAGAGACAGAGAGAGAGAGAGAGAGAGAGAATGAGAGAGAGAGAGAGACAGACAGAGAGACAGACAGAGAGACAGACAGAGAGACAGACAGAGAGACAGACAGAGAGACAGACAGAGAGACAGACAGAGAGACAGACAGAGAGACAGAGAGACAGAGAGACAGACAGAGACAGACAGAGAGACAGACAGAGAGACAGACAGAGAGACAGACAGAGAGACAGACAGAGACAGAGAGACAGACAGAGAGAGAGACAGACAGAGAGACACAGAATGGTGTGAGAGTTATTCCGTTGTGTACCTGGCCATTCCAAAGTCTGATACCTTCACCACCAGAGCATCGTTCACCAGACAGTTCCTCGCTGCCTAAAGACAGACAGAGATTGGCTGTTACTCTAACCAGATCTGTGCATATTGACAGAACGACTCACCAGCTTTCTCCCTATTGGCTAGGTGTATGTATTCTATGATCCTATTGGCTGATAGACTCACCAGGTCTCAGTAAGGTCTCTCCCTATTGGCTTAAGTAGACTCCCCCCAGTCTCTACCCATTGGCTAGGTGTCTGTATTCTGTAACCCCATTGGCTGACAGACTCACCAGGTCTCTGTGTATGAAGTGGTGTGCTTCCAGGTGTTCCATCCCCTCGGAGACGTCCTGACAGATACTCAGTAAGGCACCCGGGCTGAAGGTGTCCCGACGCTGCCTGAAGTAAATGAACACTAAATATTTGAAGCTACCCGCTGAAGAAGGCTGATAAAGCCGAAAGGTCTGCATAGCAGGTTGGAGGGCAGCTCTCCAGGAACAGGTTTGGAGTTAAAACTTACAGGAGGGTATTTTTAACATTACATTTTAGTCATGTAGCAGACGTTCTTATCCAGAGCGACTTCCAGGAGCAATTAGGGTTAAGTGCCTTGCTCAAGGGCTCGGGGAATCGAACCAGCAACCTTTCGGTTACTTACCCAACATTCTTAACCGCTAGGCTACCAGCCTGGTATATCTCCAGGAATAGGGTTGGAGTTGAGCAGCCTTGCTATCCTGATGGGGAAATGATTTTAAAAACATCTTTCTGAGTGCAGACCTGTTCCTCTTACCGGATGTAATTGAGCAGACATCCCAGTTCCATGAACTCAGTCACAATGTAGATGGGCTTCTGGTGGGTGCACACTCCATACAGCTGCACCAGCTTAGGGTGGGAGAGACGCCTGCAACACACACAGGGACACACACACACACACAGGGACACACACACACACACAGGGACACACACACACACAGGGACACACACACACACACAGGGACACACACACACACACAGGGACACACACACACACACAGGGACACACACACACACAGGGACACACACACACAGGGACACACACACACACACACAGGGACACACACACACACACAGGGACACACACACACACACAGGGACACACACACACACACACAGGGATGAACACACACACAGGGACACACACACACAGGGACACACACACACACACACAGGGACACACACACACACACAGGGACGAACACACACACACACAGTTACAATGTGGAGATCTCATGGGTACAAACAACCATTAGGGTGTGTGTGTGTGTGTGTGTGTGTGTGTGTGTGTGTGTGTGTGTGTGTGTGTGTGTCCATCTATCGATGTGTGCTGTCTTGTCTTGTCTATCAGCAGTGTGACTCCCACTCACATCATAACCTTGGCTTCCTCTATGAAGTCCTCTTCGTACATGGCTCCTTCTCTGATAGCCTTGATGGCCACTTTATGTTGAGCTCTCCATTTCCCCAGACGCACCACCCCAAACTGACCACTACCCAGCTCCTTCATGAAGGTCAGCTCACTAGGGTTGATCTCCCACTTCTCTGTATGGAGTACAGTAGAGTAGAGTAGAGTAGAGTATAGTATAGTAGTGTAGAGTAGAGTAGAGTAGAGTTAGTGTAGAGTAGTGTAGAGTAGAGTAGAGTTAGTGTAGAGTAGAGTACAGTAGTGTATATTAGAGTAGAGTAGAGTAGAGTAGAGTACAGTAGTGTATAGTATAGTATAGTATAGTAGTATAGAGTAGAGTAGAGTAGAGTATATTAGAGTAGAGTAGAGTAGAGTAGAGTAGTGTATATTAGAGTAGAGTAGAGTAGAGTAGAGTTAGTGTATATTAGAGTAGAGTAGAGCAGAGTAGAGTTAGTGTAGAGTAGAGTACAGTAGTGTATATTAGAGTAGAGTAGAGTAGAGTAGAGTACAGTAGTGTATAGTATAGTAGAGTAGTGTATAGTATAGTAGAGTATAGTAGAGTAGTGTAGAGTAGAGTAGAGTATAGTAGTGTAGAGTATAGTAGTGTAGAGTATAGTATAGTATAGTAGAGTAGAGTATAGTAGTGTATAGTAGAGTAGTGTAGAGTAGAGTAGTGTAGAGTAGAGTATAGTAGTGTAGAGTATAGTAGTGTAGAGTAGAGTATAGTATAGTATAGTAGAGTAGAGTAGAGTATAGTAGTGTATAGTAGAGTAGAGTAGAGTAGTGTAGAGTATAGTAGTGTAGAGTATAGTATAGTATAGTATAGTAGAGTAGAGTAGAGTATAGTATAGTAGAGTAGAGTAGAGTATAGTATAGTAGAGTAGAGTAGTGTATAGTAGAGTAGAGTAGAGTAGTGTAGAGTAGAGTATAGTATAGTAGTGTATAGTATAGTAGAGTATAGTATAGTATAGTATAGTAGTGTAGTGTAGAGTAGAGTAGAGTATAGTAGTGTATAGTAGTGTATAGTAGAGTATAGTATAGTATAGTATAGTAGTATAGAGTAGAGTAGAGTAGTGTATAGTAGAGTAGAGTAGAGTAGAGTAGAGTAGAGTAGTGTAGAGTAGTGTGTAGTATAGTATAGTATAGTATAGTATAGTAGTATAGAGTAGAGTATAGTAGAGTAGAGTATAGTATAGTAGTATAGAGTAGAGTAGAGTAGAGTAGAGTAGAGTAGAGTAGTGTATAGTAGAGTATAGTAGTGTATAGTATAGTAGAGTATAGTATAGTATAGTATAGTAGTGTAGTGTAGAGTAGAGTAGAGTATAGTAGTGTATAGTAGAGTATAGTATAGTATAGTATAGTAGTATAGAGTAGAGTAGAGTAGTGTATAGTAGAGTATAGTAGAGTAGAGTAGAGTAGAGTAGAGTATAGTAGTGTATAGTATAGTATAGTATAGTATAGTATAGTATAGTATAGTAGTGTAGAGTAGAGTAGAGTATAGTAGTGTATAGTAGAGTATAGTATAGTATAGTATAGTAGTATAGAGTAGAGTAGAGTAGTGTAGAGTAGTGTAGAGTAGAGTAGAGTAGAGTATAGTATAGTATAGTATAGTAGTGTAGTGTAGAGTAGAGTAGAGTATAGTAGTGTATAGTAGAGTATAGTATAGTATAGTAGTATAGAGTAGAGTAGAGTAGAGTAGAGTAGAGTAGAGTATAGTAGAGTAGAGTAGTGTATAGTATAGTATAGTAGTGTAGAGTAGAGTATAGTAGTGTATATTATAGTAGAGTATAGTATAGTATAGTATAGTAGTGTAGAGTAGAGTATAGTAGTGTAGAGTATAGTATTGTATAGTATAGTAGTATAGAGTAGAGTAGAGTAGAGTAGAGTAGAGTATAGTATAGTATAGTATAGTATAGTATAGTATAGTAGTATAGAGTAGAGTAGTATAGAGTAGAGTAGAGTAGAGTAGTGTAGTGTATAGTAGAGTAGAGTATAGTATAGTATAGTAGTATAGAGTAGAGTAGTATAGAGTAGAGTAGATTAGAGTAGAGTAGAGTAGATTAGAGTAGAGTAGAGTAGTGTAGTGTATAGTAGAGTAGAGTATAGTATAGTATAGTATAGAGTAGAGTAGTATAGAGTAGAGTAGATTAGAGTAGAGTAGAGTAGAGTAGAATCTCACCGTAGCTGAAGCCTGCTGTGGATGGAGCTGATCTCTCTTTCTTTCCTACTGGATACCTCAACCTGGCTACCAGACCTGAGACAGGAGAGGAGAGGAGAGGAGAGGAGAGGAGAGGAGAGGAGAGGAGAGGGTGACATTACAAAGTGTGTGTCCCCCCCTTGGTACATGTGAATACATGTGTATTATTGTGTGTGTGTGTGTGTGTGTGTGTGTGTGTGTGTGCTCCACCTGCAGCGTTGTAGTTGTGGTACTCTATGAGGTCAGGTATGGAGGTGAACAGGTGTTTCTCAGCCAGGTAGAACTGTCTGGGGCTGCCTGGGGTCTCCTTGATGTGGTAATGCCTGATAGCCACACCCCCCTCCCTATGACCGTCACACAACGTTTATACAACGTTTGACTGATCCAAACTTCAGACAATGTTTTACTGACACGAAGAATTGAAACATTATGCTGACCCAAGATAACATTTAAAACGTTATAACCTAGGATAAACCCCACCCTCCCTCCCTATTGATGCGTACCCTGCTGACTTGGTGTACAGAGAGACGGTAAACTCCCCCCCTCCCCTCCCCTCCCTCCCTCCCTCCCTCCCTCCCCCCCCCCCCCTCCCTATTGATGCGTACCCTGCTGACTTGGTGTACAGGGAGACGGTAAACGTTCCTGGTTTACTGGAGTCTCTTACCATGAACCCTCCCTCTTTATCCTGTAGAGGGAGACAGAGTTACTCACACGCATACAGTACCAGTCAAAGGTTTGGACACACCTACTCATTCCAGGGTTTTTCTTTTCTTTTTACTATTTTCTACATTGTAGAATAATAGTGAAGACATCAAAACTATGAAATAATTATGTAGTAACCAAAAATCAACAAATCAAAATATGTTTTATATTTGAGATTCTTCAAAGTAGCCACCCTTTGCCTTGATGACAGCTTTGCACACTCTTGGCATTCTCTCAACCAGCTTCATGAGGAAATGCTTTTCCAACAGTCTTGAAAGAGTTCCCACATATGCTGAGCACTTGTTAGATGCTTTTCCTTCAACTCATCCCAAACCATCTCAAATTGGGTTGAGGTCGGGGGATTGTGGAGACCAGGTCATCTGATGCAGCACTCCATCACTCTCCTTCTTGGTCAAATAGCCCTTACACAGCCTGGAGGTGTGTTGGGTAATTGTCTTGTTGAAAAACAAATGATAGTCCCACTAAGCGCAGATCAGATGGATGGCAAAGGGTGGCTATTTGAAGAATATCAAATATATATTGATTTCTTTAACACTTTTTTGGTTACTACATGATTCCATATGTGTTATTTCATAGTTTTGATGTCTTCACTATTATTCTACAATGTAGAAAATAGTAAAAATAAAGAAAAACCCTTGAATGAGTAGGTGTGTCCAAACTGTTGACTGGTACTGTGTATATATATATATATATTTATTTATCAACTCGCCTCTCTCCGCAGTAGTTCCTCTGCTTTGTTCCGGTTGACATGTTTACTGTACCAGCTGAAAACACACAACACTTTATTTATTAATATTAATTATTATATCCATTAGTTCATATAAAAACGCTTAAAGCCAGACTCAGTAAATCCCAAATAAAATCTCAAATTTCTTTAAATCGTTTAATATACTCTACATGGCCAAAAGTATGTGGACACCTGCTCATTGAACATCTCATTCCAAAATCATGGGTATTAATATGGAGTTGGTCCCCCCCTTTGCTGCTATAACAGCCTCCACTCTTCTGGGAAGGCTTTCCACTAGATGTTGGAACATTGCTGCGGGGACTTGCTTCCATTCAGCCACAAGAGCATTAGTGAGGTCGGGCACTGATGTTGGGTAACTAGGCCTGGCTCGCAGTCGGCGTTCCATTTCATCCCAAAGGTGTTCGATGTGGTTGAGGTCAGGGCTCTGCAGGTCAGTCAAGTTCTTCCACACCGATCTCGACAAACCATTTCTGTATGGACCTCGCTTTGTGCATGGCGGCATTGTAATGCTGAAACAGGAAAGGGCCTTCCCCAAACTGTTGCCACAAAGTTGGAAGCACAGAATCGTCTAGAACATCATTGTATGCTGTAGCGTTAAGATTTCCCTTTGCTGGAACTAAGGGTCCGTCAGACTGCCAGATGGTGAAGCGTGATTCATCGCTCCAGAGAACGCATTTCCACTGCTCCAGAGTCCAATGGTGGCGAGCTTTACACCACTCCAGCCGATGCTTGGCATTGTACATGGTGATCTTAGGCTTGTGTGCGGCTGCTCGGCCATGGAAACCCATTTCATGAAGCTCCCAACGAACAGTTATTGTGCTGACGTTGCTTCCAGAGGCAGTTTGGAACTTGGTAGTGAGTGTTGCAACCGAGGACAGACAATTTTTACGCGCTACGTGCTTCAGCACTCGGCGGTCCCGTTCTGTGAGCTTGTGTGGCCTACCATTTTAGGGCTGAGCCGTTGTTGCTTCTAGACGTTTCCACTTCACAATAACAGCGCTTACAGTTGACCGGGGCAGCTCTAGCAGGGCAGAAATTTGACAAACTGACTTGTTGGAAAGGTGGCATCCGATGACGGTGCCACGTTGAAAGTCACTGAGCTCTTCAGTACGGGCCATTCTACTGCTAATGTTTGTCTATGGAGATTGCATGGCTGTGTGCTCGATTTTATACACCTATACGGGTGTGGCTGAAATAGCCGAATCCACTAATTTGAAGGGGTGTCCACATACACTATATATCTCGAAATGGATAGGTGAAAGCTTAATTTGTAATTTGTGTCACTTCAAAGTGATACATTTTTATATAAGTACAGCGGCTTTGTTTACAAATTGCAGGTCAGATTCATCCAGGTAATTATGACACCTATTGACCAATTCCATCTGTTGCTCTGATCCATCCACGACTACCGCCTCAAATCGCACCGACAGCATCATGGTACGCGGCGTCATCTGGATGTGTGTGCAACAAAAGTTCAACATTCACCTTCTGCTACCATTTCCGTCAAGCCGTTCCCATACTAGGGGGGGTCGCCTGATATAAAAAAAATCAAAAAATAACAATAACAACCTTAAAACTCGAAATGAAAATTATTGAAATCTAAAATATTAAATTCAACCAGAGAGTGCCCTTATAGATTGTGGGAAAAGGCTGCCCTTGACCATTGCCCTTGAAATCGGAAGTGCAACAGTCATCAAGCCACACCCATCTCAACAAGATTCAACAACTGAACTAAACAAGTTCCACAGACATGTGACTAACCGAAATTGAATAATGTGTCCCTGAACAAAAGGGGGGGGGGGGTCAAAATCAAAAGTAACAGTCAGTATCTGGTGTGGCCACCAGCTGCACTAAGTACTGCAGTGCATCTCCTCCTCATGGACTGCACCAGATTTGCCAGTTCTTGCTGTGAGATGTTACCCCACTCTTCCACAAAGGCACCTGCAAGTTCCCTGACATTTCTGGGGGGAATAGCCCTAGCCCTCACCCTCCGATCCAACAGGTCCCAGACCTGCTCAATGGGATTGAGATCCAGGCTCCTTGCTGGCCATGGCAGAACACTGACATCCCTGTCTTGCAGGAAATCACGCACAGAACGAGCAGGATGGCTGGTGGCATTGTCATGCTGGAAGGTCATGTCAGGATGAGCCTGCAGGAAGGGTACCACATGAGGGAGGAGGATGTCTTCCCTGTAACGCACAGCGTTGAGATTGCCTGCAATGACAACAAACTCAGTCCGATGATGCTGTGACACACCGCCCCAGACCATGACGAACCCTCCACCTCCAAATCGATCCCGCTCCAGAGTACAGGCCTCGGTGTAACGCTCATTCCTTCGACGATAAACGCGAATCCGACCATCACCCCTGGTGAGACAAAACCGTGACGTGTCAGTGATGAGCACTGTCCTGTCTGGTCCAGCGACGGTGGGTTTGTGCCCATAGGCGACGTTGTTGCCGGTGATGTCTGGTGAGGACCTGCCTTACAACAGGCCTACAAGTCCTCAGTCCAGCTTCTCTCAGCCTATTGCGGACAGTCTGAGCACTGATGGAGGGATTGTGCGTTCCTGGTGTAACTCAGGCAGTTGTTGTTGCCATCCTGTACCTGTCCCGCAGGTGTGATGTTCAGATGTACCGATCCTGTGCAGGTGTTGTTACACGTGGTCTGCCACTGCGAGGACGATCAGCTGTCCGTCCTGTCTCCCTGTAGCGCTGTCTTAGGCGTCTCACAGTACAGACATTGCAATTTATTGCCCTGGCCACATCTGCAGTCCTCATGCCTCCTTGCAGCATGCCTAAGGCACGTTCACGCAGATGAGCAGGGACCCTGGGCATCTTTCTTTTGGTGTTTTTCAGAGTCAGTAGAAAGGCCTCTTTAGTGTCCTAAGTTTTCATAACTGTGACCTTAATTGCCTACCATCTGTAAGCTGTTAGTGTCTTAACGATCGTTCCACAGGTGCATGTTCATTAATTGTTTATGGTTCATTGAACAAGCATGGGAAACAGTGTTTAAACCCTTTACAATGAAGATCTGTGAAGTTATTTGGATTTTTACTAATTATCTTTAAAGACAGGGTCCTGAAAAAGGGACGTTTCTTTTTTTGCTGAGTTTACTTAATAATAATAATAATAATAATATAATAATGCCATTTAGCAGATGCTTTTATCCAAAGCGACTTACAGTCATGTGC
Source organism: Coregonus lavaretus (assembly GCF_964263955.1). NCBI lineage: Eukaryota > Metazoa > Chordata > Actinopteri > Salmoniformes > Salmonidae > Coregonus > Coregonus lavaretus. The sequence goes on along the minus strand of NW_028160484.1, from coordinate 72,601 downwards.
GCATACATTTTTACGTATGGGGTGGTCCCGGGGATCGAACCCACTACCCTGGGCGTTACAAGCGCCGTGCTCTACCGATTGAGCTACAACCGCAGCCCGCA
>NW_028160484.1:45000-67500 GCF_964263955.1 Coregonus lavaretus | reverse complement strand
ACTGCTCTAACTGGCATCACTGCTCTAACTGGCATCACTGCCCTTGCTGGCATCACTGCTCTTGCTGGTATCACTGCCCTAGCTGGCATCACTGATCTAACTGGCATCACTGCCCTCGCTGGTATCACTGCCCTAACTGGCATCACTGCTCTAACTAGTATCACTGCTCTAACTAGTATCACTGCCCTAACTGGCATCACTGCCCTAACTAGTATCACTGCTCTAACTGGCATCACTGCCCTAACTAGTATCACTGCCCTAACTAGTATCACTGCTCTAACTAGTATCACTGCCCTCGCTGGTATCACTGCTCTAACTGGCATCACTGCTCTAACTGGCATCACTGCCCTTGCTGGCATCACTGCTCTTGCTGGCATCACTGCTCTAACTGGCATCACTGCTCTAACTGGCATCACTGCCCTCGCTGGTATCACTGCCCTAACTGGCATCACTGCTCTAACTAGTATCACTGCTCTAACTAGTATCACTGCCCTAACTGGCATCACTGCCCTAACTAGTATCACTGCTCTAACTGGCATCACTGCCCTAACTAGTATCACTGCCCTAACTAGTATCACTGCCCTAACTAGTATCACTGCTCTAACTGGCATCACTGCCCTAACTAGTATCACTGCCCTAACTAGTATCACTGCTCTTGCTGGTATCACTGCCCTAGCTGGCATCACTGCTCTAACTGGCATCACTGCCCTCGCTGGTATCACTGCCCTAACTGGCATCACTGCTCTAACTAGTATCACTGCTCTAACTAGTATCACTGCCCTAACTGGCATCACTGCCCTAACTAGTATCACTGCTCTAACTGGCATCACTGCCCTAACTAGTATCACTGCCCTAACTAGTATCACTGCCCTAACTAGTATCACTGCTCTAACTGGCATCACTGCCCTAACTAGTATCACTGCCCTAACTAGTATCACTGCTCTTGCTGGTATCACTGCCCTAGCAGGCATCACTGCTCTAGCTGGCATCACTGCTATAGCTGGCATCACTGGTCTTGCTGGCATCGCTGGCATCACTGGTCTTGCTGGTATCACAGTATAAATGCTCTTGCTGGTATCACTGCTCTTGCTAGCAAGAGCAGTGATACTAGCAAGAGCAGTGATACCAGCAAGAGCAGTGATACCAGCATCACTGCTCTTTATTAAGCTTTACATATCGGCCTCAAGGCCTTCCTCAGAGCTTTTCGTTCGAGTGCCTTTTCAATTTAGCGAGTGGAAAGTTTCGGTTTATTTCATAACTATCATTTACTAGATATTTTTGAAGGTGTGTCCACATTATTCTGGCAACGATAAGACAGACAGATCTTACGGTCTCCAAACAGGTTGTACTCCTCGCAGCCCGGGGCCAGTTTCTCTGCCTGACGACAGCACAGCCACACCCCCTCCAGCCAGAACTGAGGGTGGAACTTAGTAACGATCACAGAGTTCTCCTTGATCTCTGGAACACAACAACAACAACAACAACAACAACAACACACAAGAGAGGAAAAGATCTGGTCAATCAGCTACCGGAGAGATATAACATAGGCCTACTATGTTAATAATAATAATTATTTATTTATTATTATCTAATTTATAACATTTTTGACATGCGTTTTTCTGGATTTTTTGTTGTTGTTATTCTGTCTCTCACTGTTCAAATAAACCTACCATTAAAATTATAGACTGATCATTTCTTTGTCAGTGGGCAAACGTACAAAATCAGCAGGGGATCAAATACTTTTTTCCCCTCACTGTACCTACAGATGTAGGATCTTCATTTGATTACTCTTTTGTTGCTGAGAATATTCCTGCACGGCAGGAAATGCAAACTTTTAGTGTATTCGATGTTTAATTAAAAAAATTTAATTTAAGCTTCTAAAAACGTTGCAATTTCCACTTTACAATCTATAAACCCCTACCATTAATTATAATCCACATAATAATTCAAATTTCCTGTTGCTGGAGGATTATTTTCCTGCTGCAGCAAACTGGCTCAAATTAAGATCCTACATCTGTATGATGACAACAACAGATTTTACAGCGTAGCGTAGCATAGCGTAGCGTAGCGTAGCATAGCGTAGCATAGCGTAGCATAGGATACAACAACTAGAGGATGTAAATATGGCTAGTCACTGACCTTCCTTAATGTTTTGGACCCAGACACTCCTACTCTCATAACTGGGAGCAAATACATAGAGAGTACTGGAGTCATACACCACCTGGGGGGGAAAGAGACAGAGAGAGAGAGAGACAGAGAGACAGAGAGACAGAGAGAGAGAGAGAACGAGAGAGAGAACGAGAGAGAGAACGAGAGAGAGAACGAGAGAGAGAGAGAACGAGAGAGAACGAGAGAGAACGAGAGAGAACGAGAGAGACAGAGAGAGAGAGAGAGAGACAGAACGAGAGAGACAGAGAGACAGAGAGAGAGAACGAGAGAGACAGAGAGAGAGAGAGAGAGACAGAACGAGAGAGAACGAGACCACCATTAACACTATACACTAATACACCACCCAGACTAATACATAGAGAATACTGGAGTCATTTACCACCTAGTTGAGAGAGGGGGGGGCATCTACTCATCATATTGGCTATGGGGGGGGCATCTACTCATCATATTGGCTATGGGGGGGGGGGGCATCTACTCATCATATTGGCTATGGGGGGGGGCATCTACTCATCATATTGGCTATGGGGGGAGGGCATCTACTCATCATATTGGCTATGGGGGGGGGCATCTACTCATCATATTGGCTATGGGGGGAGGGCATCTACTCATCATATTGGCTATGGGGGGGGGGGCATCTACTCATCATATTGGCTATGGGGGGAGGGCATCTACTCATCATATTGGCTATGGGGGGGGGCATCTACTCATCATATTGGCTATGAGGGGGGGGGGGCATCTACTCATCATATTGGCTATGGGGGGGCATCTACTCATCATATTGGCTATGGGGGGGCATCTACTCATCATATTGGCTATGGGGGGGGGCATCTACTCATCATATTGGCTATGGGGGGGGCATCTACTCATCATATTGGCTATGGGGGGGCATCTACTCATCATATTGGCTATGGGGGGGGGGGGGGGGGCATCTACTCATCATATTGGCTATGGGGGGGGCATCTACTCATCATATTGGCTATGGGGGGGGGGCATCTACTCATCATATTGGCTATGGGGGGGGCATCTACTCATCATATTGGCTATGGGGGGGGCATCTACTCATCATATTGGCTATGGGGGGGGGGGAGGGCATCTACTCATCATATTGGCTATGGGGGGGGGGCATCTACTCATCATATTGGCTATGGGGGGGGGTATCTACTCATCATATTGGCTATGGGGGGGAGGGGCATCTACTCATCATATTGGCTATGGGGGGGAGGGGGGCATCTACTCATCATATTGGCTATAAATGTAACACCACACCTGGAAAGGGTATTTGTTCTGACACGGTATGACTCCTCCTTCAGTCTTCACAATCTCCACACACCGGACTCTCTGCAGGTCGATGGACCCCTTCTGGAACTTTCTCTGTTAACAACCAACAGAGAGACAGACCACAGGCAGGGGTTGGACAGGACAGACCACAGTCAGGTGTTGGACAGGACAGACCACAGTCAGGTGTTGGACAGGACAGACCACAGTCAGGTGTTGGACAGGACAGACCACAGTCAGGTATTGGACAGGACAGACCACAGTCAGGTGTTGGACAGGACAGACCACAGGCAGGGATTGGACAGGACAGACCACAGGCAGGGATTGGACAGGACAGACCACAGTCAGGTGTTGGACAGGACAGAATACAGGCAGGTGTTGGACAGGACAGACCACAGGCAGGTGTTGGACAGGACAGACCACAGTCAGGTATTGGACAGGACAGACCACAGGCAGGGGTTGGACAGGACAGACCACAGTCAGGTGTTGGACAGGACAGACCACAGTCAGGTGTTGGACAGGACAGACCACAGTCAGGTATTGGACAGGACAGACCACAGGCAGGGGTTGGACAGGACAGACCACAGTCAGGTGTTGGACAGGACAGACCACAGTCAGGTGTTGGACAGGACAGACCACAGTCAGGTGTTGGACAGGACAGAATACAGGCAGGTGTTGGACAGGACAGACCACAGGCAGGTGTTGGACAGGACAGACCACAGGCAGGTGTTGGACAGGACAGACCACAGTAAAACACCACGTACAGTGGGGAGAACAAGTATTTGATACACTGCCGATTTTGCAGGTTTTCCTACTTACAAAGCATGTAGAGGTCTGTAATTTTTATCATATGTACACTTCAACTGTGAGAGACGGAATCTTAAACAAAAATCCAGAAAATCACATTGTATGATTTTTAAGTAATTAATTTGCATTTTATTGCATGACATAAGTATTTGATACATCAGAAAAGCAGAGCTTAATATTTGGTACAGTAACCTGTGTTTGCAATTACAGAGATCATACGTTTCCTGTAGGTTTTGACCAGGTTTGCACACACTGCAGCAGGGATTTTGGCACACTCCTCCATACAGACTTTCTCCAGATCCTTCAGGTTTCGTGGCTGTCGCTGGGCAATACGGACTTTCAGCTCCCTCTTTTGGGTTCAGGTCTGGAGACTGGCTAGGCGACTCCAGGACCTTGAGATGCTTCTTACGGAGCCACTCCTTAGTTGCCCTGGCTGTGTGTTTCGGGTCGTTGTCATGCTGGAAGACCCAGCCACGACCCATCTTCAATGCTCTTACTGAGGGAAGGAGGTTGTTGGCCAAGATCTCACGATACATGGCCCCATCCATCCTCCCCTCAATATGGTGCAGTCGTCCTGTCCCCTTTGCAGAAAAGCATCCCCAAAGAATGATGTTTCCACCTCCATGCTTCACGGTTGGGATGGTGTTCTTGGTGTTGTACTCATCCTTCTTCTTCCTCCAAACACGGCGAGTGGAGTTTAGACCAACAATCTATATTTTTGTCTCATCAGACCACATGACCTTCTCCCATTCCTCCTCTGGATCATCCAGATGGTCATTGGCAAACTTCAGACGGGCCTGGACATGCGCTGGCTTGAGCAGGGGGACCTTGCTGCAGGATTTTAATCCATGACGGCGTAGTGTGTTACTAATGGTTTTCTTTGAGACGGTGGTCCCAGCTCTCTTCAGGTCATTGACCAGGTCCTGCCGTGTAGTTCTGGGCTGATCCCTCACCTTCCTCATGATCATTGATGGCCCACGAGGTGAGATCTTGCATGGAGCCCCAGACCGAGGGTGATTGACCGTCATCTTGAACTTCTTCCATTTTCACCAAGCTGCTTGCCTATTGTCCTGTAGCCCATCCCAGCCTTGTGCAGGTCTACAATTTTATCCCTGATGTCCTTACACAGCTCTCTGGTCTTGGCCATTGTGGAGAGGTTGGAGTCTGTTTGATTGAGTGTGTGGACAGGTGTCTTTTATACAGGTAATGAGTTCAAACAGGTGCAGTTAATACAGGTAATGAGTGGAAAACAGGAGGGCTTCTTAAAGAAAAACTAACAGGTCTGTGAGAGCCGGAATTCTTACTGGTTGGTAGGTGATCAAATACTTATGTCATGCAATAAAATGCAAATTAATTACTTAACAATCATACAATGTGATTTTCTGGATTTTTGTTTTAGATTCCGTCTCTCACAGTTGAAGTGTACCTATGATAAACATTACAGACCTCTACATGCTTTGTAAGTAGGAAAACCTGCAAAATCGGCAGTGTATCAAATACTTGTTCTCCCCACTGTATAAACAAAATGCCCAGAAGTAGATTTGTGAATTATTTTTTATTTATATATATATAAAAAAACTATTTTTTTTTTGCTAAAAGACTGGGCAAGAAAAGTTTATACTAAACATCTGAATAGAAAAAATATTTACTTTTAATTTGATGTTTTTTTGTCTGACTTTTAAGTCAAGAGTACTTATTATTTTTAAGGCAATCAGTTGCCACAAATATTTTAAGTTTGGTGGTAAATGATTTTGAGTTGTAACAAGTCTATGTTTTTGAGTTATGGGTAATCAGAAGATTGATTGAAAAAACTAATAAATGTTAAGTTAATGAAACATAAATATCCTGAGTTTTCATGCTTGAAATTATTAAGTTCTCTTGAGTTATTGCAATGAGAAAGATTAATAAATATTCTGAGTAGCATAAACTGAAAATGTTTGAGTTGGCTTAAATCAGTAAATTTAATTTCATTATAATTTTAAATTACATTTAACATGAACTCCAAATATATAAGCGATGATATACTCAACATTTTGAGTTTATGAACTCAAAAAAAATTGTGGCAACTGATTGCCTCACTTTTTTTAAGTTCTGCTAACTTATTCGGGTTTACAGTGTATGTGTCTGCTACTCTCACCTCTGCTCTGAACTCATAGTATGTGAGCTTGGTCTTGGTGAGGACGAACACCCTCTCCTTGTAGTTCAGCGGCGATGTTAACCTCTTCTGTTGAGACCGCTTGATCAGGGTCTCCTTCAATAGCGTGTCAGCACTCATCTTGGACCTGCCCACTCCCTCCACTCTGCCATCGAATACTGACTGGACCCACCAAAGGCTGGAGAATAGAACACAATCCAAACATGTTGTCAAAATGTTTCTACATGAAGGTGTTTTATCTGATTGAAAAACAATCCCGGGCACTTTGCCCTTTGGTAGGCTGTGATATCAGCTATGAAGCAATCCGATAGTGGTGCAGTCAGCAGAAGTCCTCTCTCTTCTCACTAGATACAGTGGGGGGGAAAAAGAATTTAGTCAGCCACCAATTGTGCAAGTTCTCCCACTTAAAAAGATGAGAGAGGCCTGTAATTTTCATCATAGGTACACGTCAACTATGACAGACAAATTGAGAGAAAAAAAATCCAGAAAATCACATTGTAGGATTTTTTATGAATTTATTTGCAAATTATGGTGGAAAATAAGTATTTGGTCACCTACAAACAAGCAAGATTTCTGGCTCTCACAGACCTGTAACAACTTATTTAAGAGGCTCCTTTGTCCTCCACTCGTTACCTGTATTAATGGCACCTGTTTGAACTTGTTATCAGTATAAAAGACACCTGTCCACAACCTCAAACAGTCACACTCCAAACTCCACTATGGCCAAGACCAAAGAGCTGTCAAAGGACACCAGAAACAAAATTGTAGACCTGCACCAGGCTGGGAAGACTGAATCTGCAATAGGTAAGCAGCTTGGTTTGAAGAAATCAACTGTGGGAGCAATTATTAGGAAATGGAAGGCATACAAGACCACTGATAATCTCCCTCGATCTGGGGCTCCACGCAAGATCTCACCCCGTGGGGTCAAAATGATCACAAGAACGGTGAGCAAAAATCCCAGAACCACACGGGGGGACCTAGTGAATTACCTGCAGAGAGCTGGGACCAAAGTAACAAAGCCTACCATCAGTAACACACTACGCCGCCAGGGACTCAAATCCTGCAGTGCCAGACGTGTCCCCCTGCTTAAGCCAGTACATGTCCAGGCCCGTCTGAAGTTTGCTAGAGTGCATTTGGATGATCCAGAAGAGGATTGGGAGAATGTCATATGGTCAGATGAAACCAAAATAGAACTTTTTGGTAAAAACTAAACTCGTCGTGTTTGGAGGACAAAGAATGCTGACTTGCATCCAAAGAACACCATACCTACTGTGAAGCATGGGGGTGGAAACATCATGCTTTGGGGCTGTTTTTCTGCAAAGGGACCAGGACGACTGATCCGTGTAAAGGAAAGAATGGGGCCATGTATCGTGAGATTTTGAGTGAAAATCTCCTTCCATCAGCAAGGGCATTGAAGATGAAACGTGGCTGGGTCTTTCAGCATGACAATGATCCCAAACACACCGCCCGGGCAAAGAAGGAGTGGCTTCGTAAGAAGCATTTCAAGGTCCTGGAGTGGCCTAGCCAGTCTCCAGATCTCAACCCCATAGAAAATCTTTGGAGGGAGTTGAAAGTCTGTGTTGCCCAGCGACAGCCCCAAAACATCACTGCTCTAGAGGAGATCTGCATGGAGGAATGGGCCAAAATACCAGCAACAGTGTGTGAAAACCTTGTGAAGACTTACAGAAAACGTTTGACCTGTGTCATTGCCAACAAAGGCTATATAACAAAGTATTGAGAAACTTTTGTTATTGACCAAATACTTATTTTCCACCATAATTTGCAAATCAATTCATAAAAAATCCTACAATGTGATTTTCTGGATTTTTTTCCCTCATTTTGTCTGTCATAGTTGACGTGTACCTATGATGAAAATTACAGGCCTCTCTCATCTTTTTAAGTGGGAGAACTTGCACAATTGGTGGCTGACTAAATACTTTTTTCCCCCACTGTAAATACATCCTTTACCCTCCCTTATAGAGCTCCAGAGCGCTCGGGACCTCAGACTGGGGTAAACAGGACAACGACCCTAAGCACACAGCCAAGACATCGCAGGAGTGGCTTCGGGACAAGTCTCTGAATGTCCTTGAGTGGCCCAGCCAGAGCCCGGACTTGAACCCGATCGAACATTTCTGGAGAGACCTGAAAATAGCTGTACAGCGACGCTCCCCATCCAACCTGACAGAGCTTGAGAGGATCTGCAGAGAAGAATGGGAGAAACTCCCCAAATACAGGTGTGCCAAGCTTGTAGCGTCATACCCAAGATGACTCGAGGCAGTAATCGCTGCCAAAGGTGCTTCCACAAAGTACTGAGTAAAGGGTCTGAATACTTATGTAAATGTGATTTCAGTTCATTTTTTATACATTTGCAAAAATTTCTAAAAATCTGTTTTTGCTTTGTCATTATGGGGTGTTGTGTGTAGATTGATGAGGGGGAAAAACACAATTTAATCCAAGTTTAAAGTCAAGGGGTCTAAATACTTTCCGAATGCACTGTATATGTATCCAAAGCCACCACAGGATGTTCCATTCCCCTAAAAACAAACTGATAGTATCCATACACACGAGTAGTCCAGTATGCTGTACAGTGTATTCTCAGAGGGGCTGACTTGGTTTCAGATGCACGCTGACCTACTCATGCTTGACAATGTGTGTGTGTGTGTGAGAGAGTGCGAGTGAGAGAGAGAGCGAGAGAGCGAGTGAGAGAGAGAGAGAGAGAGAGAGAGAGAGAGAGAGAGAGAGAGAGACAGAGAGACAGAGAGACAGAGAGACAGAGAGACAGAGAGACAGAGAGACAGAGAGAGAGAGAATTAAATGGACATTTGGCAACCCATCCCTTACGGGATTGATTGACACAAACAAACATCACAATTATTGACTGTGATTTTTAGCAGACGCTCTTATCCAGAGCGACTTACAGTTAGTGAATACATATATATATATATTTTTTTATACTGGCCCCCCGTGGGAATCGAACCCACAACCCTGGCGTTGCAAACGCCATGCTCTATCAACTGAGCTACATCCCTGCCGGCCATTCCCTCCCCTACCCTGGACGACGCTGGGCCAATTGTGCGCCGCCCCATGGGTCTCCCGGTCGCGGCCGGCGGCGACAGAGCCTGGATTCGAACCAGGTTCTCTAGTGGCACAGTTAGCACTGCGATGCAATGCCTTAGACCACTGCGCCACTCAGGAGCTGTTTGAATGTTTTGGTGTTCTGTGCACCACATAAATACAATAATAATCAATACATAGTCAATAACGTTATCCAAGGAATAATTATTTCCCTAGAGCTGTAAAAATATATCAATAATTACATCCTGAACAATGAAACAGAGGTTCAACCCAGTCTGGCTCAACGAGAACATTCAAGTGGGAGACAAGCCTGTAGATAGTGGGAGACAAGCCTGTAGATAGTGGGAGACAAGCCTGTAGATAGTGGGAGACAAGCCTGTAGATAGTGGGAGACAAGCCTGTAGATAGTGGGAGACAAGCCTGTAGATAGTGGGAGACAAGCCTGTAGATAGTGGGAGACAAGCCTGTAGATAGTGGGAGACAAGCCTGTAGATAGTGGGAGACAAGCCTGTAGATAGTGGGAGACAAGCCTGTAGAGAGTGGGAGACAAGCCTGTAGAGAGTGGGAGACAAGCCTGTAGATAGTGGGAGACAAGCCTGTAGGTAGTGTGTGTGTGTGTGTGTAGGTAGTATGTGTGTGTGTGTGTGTGTGTGTGTGTGTGCGTGTAGGTAGTGTGTGTGTGTGGGTGTGTGTGTGTGTAGGTAGTGTGTGTGTAGGTAGTGTGTGTGTGTGTGTGCGTGTGTAGGTAGTGTGTGTGTGTGTGTGTGTGTGTGTGTGCCTGTAGATAGTGTGTGTGTGTGTGTGTGTGTGTGTGTGCGTGTGTGGGTGTGTGCGTGTAGGTAGTGTGTGTGTGTGTGTGTGTGTAGGTAGTGTGTGTGTGTGTGTGTGTGTGTGTGTAGGTAGTGTGTGTGTGTGTGTGTGCGCGTGTGTGTAGGTAGTGTGTGTGTGCGTGCGTGTAGGTAGTGTGTGTGTGTGTGTGTGCGTGTGCGTGTGTGTGTGTAGGTAGTGTGTGTGTGTGTGTGTGTGTAGGTAGTGTGTGTGTGTGTGTGTGTGTGTGTGTGTAGGTAGTGTGTGTGTGTAGGTAGTGTGTGTGTAGGTAGTGTGTGTGTGTGTGTGTAGGTAGTGTGTGTGTGTGTGTGTGTGTATAGGTAGTGTGTGTGTGTGCGTGTGTGTGTAGGTAGTGTGTGTGTGTGTGTAGGTAGTGTGTGTGTGTGTGTGTGTGTGTGTGTGTGTGTGTGTGTGTGTGCAGTGTGTGTGTGTGTGTGTGTGTAGGTAGTGTGTGTGTGTGTGTGTGTGTAGGTAGTGTGTGTGTGTGTGTGTGTAGGTAGTGTGTGTGTGTGTGTGTGTGTAGGTAGTGTGTGTGTGTGTGTGTGTGTGTAGGTAGTGTGTGTGTGTAGGTAGTGTGTGTGTGTGTGTGTAGGTAGTGTGTGTGTGTGTGTAGTGTGTGTGTGTGTAGGTAGTGTGTGTAGTGTGTGTGTGTGTGTGTAGTGTGTGTGTGTGTGTGTGTAGGTAGTGTGTGTGTGTGTAGGTAGTGTGTGTGTGTGTGTAGTGTGTGTGTGTGTAGGTAGTGTGTGTGTGTGTGTAGGTAGTGTGTGTGTAGGTAGTGTGTGTGTGTGTGTGTGTGTGTGTGTGTGCTGCCACCACCATGTTTCATTGTAGGGATGGTTTCACGTTTCCTCTAGACGTGAGGCTTGGCATTCAGGCCAAAGAGTTCAATCTTGGTTTCATCAGACCAGAGAATCTTGTTTCTCATGGTCTGGTAGTCTTTTACGTACCTTTTGGCAAACTCCAAGCGGGCTGTCATGTGCCTTTTACTGAGGAGTGGCTTCCATTTGGCCACTATCATAAAGGCCTGATTGGTGGAGTGCTGCAGAGATGGTTGTCCTTCTGGAAGGTTCTCCCATCTCCACAGAGGAACTCTGGAGCTCTGTCAGAGTGACCATCAGGTTTTTGGTCACCTCCCTGACCAAGGCCCTTCTCCCCCGATTGCTCAGTTTGTCCGGGCGGCCAGCTCTAGGAAGAGTCTTGGAGGTTCCAAACTTCTTCCATTTAAGAATGATGGAGGCCACTGTGTTCTTGGGGACCTTCAATGCTGCAGACATGTTTTGGTAACCTTCCCCAGATCTGTGCCTCGACACAATCCGATCTCGGAGCTCTATGGACAATTCCTTCGACCTCATTGCTTGGTTTTTGCTCTGACATGCACTGTCAACTGTGGGACCTTATATAGACAGGTGTGTGCCTTTCCAAATCATGTCCAATCAATTGAATTTACCACAGATGGACTACAATCAAGTTGTAGAAACATCTCAAGGATGATCAATGGAAACAGGATGCACCTGAGCTCAATTTCAAGTCTCATAGCAAAGGGTCTGAATACTTATGTAAATAAGGTATTTCCGTTTTTTCTATATAAAAAAAAAAGTTTTCGCTTTGTCATTATGGGGTATTGTGTGTATATTGAGGGAACACGATTTATTTTATCCATTTTAGAATAAGGCTGTAACGTAACAAAAACCGGGTAAAAAAAGAAGGGGTATGAATACTTTCAGAATGCACTACATATCTGGTGGACTTTCTGGAATAAGGACAAGCGTGTATTGTGTGTAGTGTGGCGCTTTCAGTGAACGTTATCTCCCTCAAACTTCTTTCATACTTTATCTTTGCTGACCGCTTCTATTCATACAACCGCAGTAATTTACATAGTCAAGTTCCAGGCTAGTCTAAAGACATGTTCCTACTTTGTATTTGTGGTAAATGCTGACCAAATCAAACATGCTTTACGCGCGGACATAGGCAGTAGGCGACCCACAGTGCGAGAAGACACCTGCGGCGGTGTAGTAAATCTCCGTAGCCTATTCCGTTCCCTTCCAGACAGAAACCCGGTAGCTAGGCGACATACCTATTCTCGCAACTCAAGTGTTGTGTCGACATCTCGTTTACTGCACTGAAAGTAGCCAGTCGTTTCACCCGCAGTTTCCCGAAAAGCGCGATTTTGCCTAAAATTAGATTAGTTGCGGCCTAAAATTCCAATATCATAAAAGGACATGCTCCTTACCTTGTCTTCCGAGAGTGAACGTACGAGCTGCTGTTCTTCTGACTCAATCACTGACCGTCACAATGTCGCCAGCAGAACCAGGAAGCGGCAGACAGACAGAGCTGCCGCTTTCCTAACCCCGATGGCTGGGGTGCAATAATATTGCCTGACGACTCAAACTGAAATCTTCCGCTGCTCTGTAGCCGTCATCAAAAACAACTGGGAACTTGTAATTCTCCGACTTCAGTTCTTTCAAGACAAATGGGAACTCGGGAAAAAAACGAGCTCCGATTGGGGAAAATCGTATAGAACAGGTCATCCAACTCAGAATTCCAAGTCGAGAACTCGGGTCTCTTTCTAGAGCTCTTTCCGACCTGATCGATCACTGACCTCATGCTTTGACCTCGTTTTTCCCCCCCTGAGTTCCCAGTTGTCTTTAAAGCACAATATGTTTGCTACAGATTAGTGATGGGTCGTTCGTGAACGAAGGGCTCTTTTTGAACGGAGCTTCTTGATGAACGTCGGGAAGCGAATCACATCGGTGAAAGAGCTCCCTGATTTTCATACTTGCCTACATCTTTGAGCTCAAAACAACGATTATATGCAGATCAATTACTAAATAATTATCTAAAGAGGGTGAATCTTCACTGCAGAAACAATCAATAGTGGGGAGAGGCTAATTTTTGCAGTGCATTAAAAATAGATGATCTAATAATTTGGACAGGTATAAAAATGTATTTGAACACGATTTTTTCATGGTTCTAGCAAAGACAGTACAGCAGGGTTCTTCAATTCCGGTCCCGGAGGGCCGAAACCCTTCTGTTTTTTATTTCTACCTGGTAGTTAATTGCACTCACCTGGTGTCCCAGGTCTGAATTAGCCCCTGATTAGAAGGAGAGGATGAAAAACAGAGGTGTTTCGGCCCTCCAGGACCGGAATTGAAGAACCCTGCAGTACAGTATGAAGATAGGGAGCAACTGTTCTCCAATAGAAATCGGATCACAAGCGTGTAGGCGATGTCACGGCGACGTTGGCTAGCTAAACTCATGCACAGAAACTCATAATCGGGTCAAATGGCTGAACTGTGCATGTGCAGGCTGTCAAATCAAAGGCACGCCTTCAATATAAGTTTTTTTTTTTTTTTTTTACGAAAATGAAAACATGTCAGTTTGTCACTTTCATGAGTTTGGAGTAATAACATATTCAACTACTTAAGACGTGGGCTCGAATCTAGGTTGTGCCTTTAGATTTCGAGAAACATTAACAACTAAGGAAGAACGTTACACTTCTCTCATTGACTTCTCTAACCCGAAACACCGGCCCTGTCTGCTTCGCTAGCTTTCCAGGAAGTCTTGCGATGTTGCGCCTCTGGGTTTAGAAACTCTGTGGTTCTAGCCTGGATACATTTTTAAGCGTTTTGAATGAATGAGCCTGCTCTTTTACGTAAATGGAGCCGGAAAGACGTGGAAGACGCCCATCACTACTACATATGTCAGTCAGTCTGATGTGATTGTTTAAATATACACATTTTTGGTCTGATCCCCGTTTACGTCATGACGTATTTCATTAAACTGTACATCAACTTCATGCAATCTCGTTCCGCTACTGGACAGAGAGTTTAGAATAGGGTTTCATTTTGGGAGATTACAAAATATGACCTTTTCATTCAAGACAGGAGAAACATACAGTTGAAGTCGGAAGTTTACATACACTTAGGTTGGAGTCATTAAAACTCGTTTTTCAACCACTCCACAAATGTCTTGTTAACAAACTATAGTTTTGGTAAGTCTGTTAGGACATCTACTTTGTGCATGACACAAGTAATTTTTCCAACAATTGTTTACAGACAGATTATTTCACTTATAATTCACTGTATCACAATTCCAGTGGGTCAGAAGTTTACATACACTAAGTTGATTGTGCCTTTAAATAGCTTGGAAAATTCAGGACAATGAAGTCATGGCTTTAGAAGCTTCTGATAGGCTAATTGACATCATTAGAGTCAATTGGAGGTGTACCTGTGGATGTATTTCAAGGCCTACCTTCGAACTCAGTGCATCTTTGCTTGACATCATTGGAAAATCAAAAGAAATCAGCCAAGACCTTAGAAAGAATATTGTTGACCTCTACAAGTCTGGTTCATCCTTGGGAGCAATTTCCAAATGCCTGAAGGTACCACGTTCATCTGTACAAACAATAGTACGCAAGTGTAAACACCACGGGACCATGCAGCCGTCATACCGCTCAGGAAGGAGACGCGTTCTGTCTGCAAATCAGTGCAAATCAATCCCAGAACAACAGCAAAGGACCTTGTGAAGATGCTGAAGGAAACCGGTACAAAAGTATCTATATCCACAGTAAAACGAGTCCTATATCAACATAACCTGAAAGGCCGCTCAGCAAGGAAGAAGCCACTGCTCCAAAACCGCCATAAAAAAGCCAGAATACGGTTTGCAACTGCACATGCCTTAGTTAGCTCCTTTGTCCCTCCACCAATACACAAAGAAACCGACTCAATTGATGCCTCTAGAGATACTATCTCTTTCAGTGTTACCCAACGCTTAGGTTTACCTCCACTTTACTCATGTCCTTCCATATCCTTGTCTGTACATAATGCCCTGAATCTTTTCTACAATGCCCGGAGAACTGCCCCCTTTATTCTCTGTACCCAACGCACTAGAAGACCAGTTCTTAAAGCCTTTAGCCGTATCCTTATTCTAATCCTCCTCTGTTCCTCTGGTGATGTAGAGGCTAACCCAGGCCCTGTAGCCCCCAGTATCACTCCTACACCCCAGGAGCTATCATTTGTTGACTTCTGTAATCGCAAAAGTCTTGGTTTCTTGCACATAAATATCAGAAGTCTACTTCCTAAGTTTGAGTTATTCACTGCGTTAGCACACTCTGCCAACCCTGATGTTCTAGCAGTGTCTGAATCCTGGCTCAGGAAGGCCACCAAAAATTCTGAAATTTCCATCCCCAACTACAACATTTTCCGTCTAGATAGAACTGCCAAGGGGGGTGGAGTTGCAATCTACTGTAGAGATAGCCTGCAGAGCTCTATCATACTATCCAGGTCTGTGCCCAAACAGTTTGAGCTTCTACTTCTAAAAATCCACCTTTCCAGAAATAAGTCCCTCACTGTTGCCGCTTGCTACAGACCCCCCTCAGCCCCCAGCTGTGCCCTGGACACCATATGTGAACTGATTGCCCCCCATTTATCCTCTGAGTTTGTACTGCTTGGTGACCTAAATTGGGATATGCTTAATACCCCAGCCATCCTACAATCCAAGCTAGATGCCCTCAACCTCACGCAAATTATCAACGAACCTACCAGGTACAACCCTAAATCCTTAAACATAGGTACCCTCATAGATATCATCCTGACTAACATACCCTCTAAATACACCTCAGCTGTCTTCAACCAGGATCTCAGCGATCACTGCCTTATTGCCTGCGTCCGTAACGGGTCCGCGGTCAAACAACCACCCCTCATCACTGTCAAACGCTCCCTAAAACACTTTAGCGAGGAGGCCTTCCTAATTGACCTGGCCCAGGTATCCTGGATGGATATAGATCTCATTCCGTCAGTAGAGGATGCCTGGTTGTTCCTTAAAAGTAATTTCCTCTCAATCTTAAATAAACATGCCCCTTTCAAAAAATACAGAACTAAGAACCGATATAGCCCCTGGTTCTCCTCAGACTTGACTGCCCTTGACCAGCACAAAAACATCCTGTGGCGTACAGCATTAGCATCAAATAGCCCCCGCGATATGCAACTTTTCAGGGAAGTTAGGAACCAATATACACAAGCAGTCAGGAAAGCAAAGGCTAACTTTTTCAAACAGAAATTTGCATCCTGTAGCACTAACTCCAAAAAGTTTTGGGACACTGTAAAGTCCATGGAGAATAAGAGCACTTCCTCCCAGCTGCCCACTGCACTGAGGCTAGGAAACACTATCACCACCGATAAATCTACAATAATCGAGAATTTCAACAAGCATTTTGCTACAGCTGGCCATGCTTTCCATCTGGCTACCACTAACCCGGCCACCAACTCTGCACCCTCTGCTGCAACTTGCCCATGCCCCCCCCGCTTCTCCTTCACACAAATTCAGACAGCTGATGTTTTGAAAGCGCTGCAAAATCTGGACCCCTACAAATCAGCTGGGCTAGACAATCTGGACCCTTTCTTCCTAAAACTAGCCGCCGAAATTGTCGCAACCGCTATTACTAGTCTGTTCAACCTCTCTTTCATAACGTCTGAGATCCCCAGAGATTGGAAAGCTGCCGCGGTCATCCCCCTCTTCAAAGGGGGTGACACTCTAGATCCAAACTGCTACAGACCTATATCCATCCTGCCCTGCCTTTCGAAAGTATTCGAAAGCCAAGTTAATAAACAGATCATCGACCATTTCGAATACCACCGTACCTTCTCCGCTATGCAATCTGGTTTCCGAGCTGGTCACGGGTGCACTTCAGCCACGCTCAAGGTCCTAAACGATATTATAACCGCGATTGATAATAGACAGTACTGTGCAGCCGTCTTCATCGACCTGGCCAAGGCTTTCGACTCTGTCAACCACCGCATTCTTATTGGCAGACTAAATAGCCTTGGTTTCTCAAATGACTGCCTCGCCTGGTTCACCAACTACTTCTCAGATAGAGTTCAGTGTGTCAAATCGGAGGGCCTGTTGTCTGGACCTATGGCAGTCTCTATGGGGGTGCCACAGGGTTCAATTCTTGGGCCGACACTTTTCTCCGTGTATATCAATGATGTCGCTCTTGCTGCTGGTGACTCTCAGATCCACCTCTACGCAGACGACACCATTTTGTATACATCTGGCCCTTCATTGGACACTGTGTTAACAAACCTCCAAACGAGCTTCAATGCCATACAACAATCCTTCAGTAGCCTTCAACTGCTCTTAAACACTAGTAAAACTAAATGCATGCTTTTCAATCGAACGCTGCTAGCACCCGCCCACCCGACTAGAATCACCACTCTCGACGGGTCTGACCTAGAGTATGTGGACAACTACAAATACCTAGGTGTCTGGTTAGACTGTAAACTCAACTTCCAGACTCACATAAAGAATCTCCAATCCAAAGTTAAATCTAGGATCGGCTTCCTATTTCGCAACAAAGCCTCCTTCACTCATGCTGCCAAACATGCCCTCGTAAAACTGACTATCCTACCGATCCTTGACTTCGGCGATGTCATTTATAAAATAGCCTCCAACACTCTACTCAGCAAATTGGATGTAGTCTATCACAGTGCCATCCGTTTTGTCTCCAAAGCCCCATACACTACCCACCACTGTGACCTGTACGCTCTTGTTGGCTGGTCCTCACTACATGTTCGTCGTCAAACCCACTGGCTCCAGGCCATCTATAAATCACTGCTAGGCAAATCCCCGCCTTATCTTAGCTCATTGGTCACCATAGCAGCACCCACCCGTAGTCTGCGCTCCAGCAGGTATATCTCACTGGTCATTCCCAAAGCCAACACCTCCTTTGGCCGCCATTCCTTCCAGTTCTCTGCTGCCAATGACTGGAACGAATTGCAAAAATCTCTGAAGCTGGAGACTCTTATCTCCCTCAACAACTTTAAGCATCAGTTGTCAGAGCACCTTACCGATCACTGCACCTGTACACAGCCCATCTGAAATTAGCCCACCCAACTACCTCATCCCTATATTGTTATTTAATTTGCTCTTTTGCACCCCATTATCTCTATTTGCACATAATCTCTTGCACATCTAGCATTCCAGTGTTAATACTATTGTAATTATTCTGCACTATAGCCTATTTATTGCCTTACCTCCATAACTTGCTACATTTGCACACACTGTATATATATTTTCTGTTGTATCTCTGACTTTATGTTTTTTTTTACCCCATATGTAACTCTGTGTTGTTTTTTTTGTTGCACTACTTTGCTTTGTCTTGGCCAGGTCACAGTTGTAAATGAGAACCTGTTCTCAACTGGTTTACCTGGTTAAATAAAGGTGAAATAAAAATAAAAAAAAAAAAAGAAAGATCATACTTTTTGGAGAAATGTCCTCTGGTCTGATGAAACAAAAATATAACTTTATGGCCATAATGACCATTGTTATGTTTGGAGGAAAAGGGGGTGGCTTGCAAGCCAAAGAACACCATCCCAACCGTGAAGCACGGGGGTGGCAGCATCATGCTGTGGGGGTCCTTTGCTGCAGGAGGGACTGGTGCACCTCACAAAATAGATGGCATCATGAGGAAGGAAAATTATGTGGATATATTGAAGCAACATCTCAAGACATCAGTCAGGAAGTTAAAGCTTGGTCACAAATGGTCTTCCAAAGTCAAGGTTTTGGAGTGGCCATCACAAAGCCCTGACCTCAATCCTATAGAACATTTGTGGGCAGAACTGAAAAAGCGTGTGCGAGCAAGGAGGCCTACAAACCTGACTCAGTTACACCAGCTCTGTCAGGAGGAATGGGCCAAAATTCACCCAACTTATTGTGGGAAGCTTGTGGAAGGCTACCCGACATGTTTGACCCAAGTTAAACAATTTAAAGGCAATGCTACCAAAAACTAATTGAGTGTATGTAAACTTCTGACCCACTGGGAATGTGATGAAAGAAATAAAAGCTGAAATACATAATTCTCTCTACTATTATTCTGACATTTCACATTCTTAAAATGAAGTGGTGATCCTAACTGACCTAAAACAGGGAATTTTTACTAGGATTAAATGTCAGGAATTGTGGAAAAACTGAGTTTAAATGTATTTGGCTAAGGTGTATGTAAACTTCCGACTTCAACTCTATTGTTTCAGTTGATAATAAAACATGTTCAGTTTAATCACTTTTTCCTCAACTTATTTCTATAACTTTTTAGCAAGTCAAGCTATCTTACAGAGCAGCTAGCTAACCAGCTAAAAGCTAGGCTACATTGCAGCTAGTGACCACCACCTAATAATTATCATTAAACAAACGATTACCATCACATTAAACTGAAACGGGAGGCAACAGTCATGAAGTATGATTGGCTTAACGGCGTATATGTATTGTTTTTAACATACTATGAAAATAGTACTCACTTATAGGATTGGGTAATTGATTACAGGTTACAAGCTGACCCATAAACCAATGGTAGCCAATGGGACGATCTCCAATATGAGGCCTTAAACGTGTCTATATGTGTGGTGTATACTAGTGGTGGTAGCCATGTATACTAGTGGTGGTAGTCATGTATACTAGTGGTGGTAGCCATGTATACTAGTGGTAGCCATGTATACTAGTGGTGGTAGCCATGTATACTAGTGGTGGTAGCCATGTATACTAGTGGTGGTAGCCATGTATACTAATGGTGGTAGCCATGTATACTAGTGGTGGTAGCCATGTATACTAGTGGTGGTAGCCATGTATACTAGTGGTGGTAGTCATGTATACTAGTGGTAGCCATGTATACTAGTGGTAGCCATGTATACTAGTGGTGGTAGCCATGTGTACTAGTGGTGGTAGCCATGTATACTAGTGGTGGTAGCCATGTATACTAGTGGTGGTAGCCATGTATACTAGTGGTGGTAGCCATGTATACTAGTGGTGGTAGCCATGTATACTAGTGGTGGTAGCCATGTATACTAGTGGTGGTAGCCATGTATACTAGTGGTGGTAGCCATGTATACTAGTGGTGGCCATGTATACTAGTGGTAGCCATGTATACTAGTGGTGGTAGCCATGTATACTAGTGGTGGTAGCCATGTATACTAGTGGTGGTAGCCATGTATACTAGTGGTGGTAGTCATGTATACTAGTGGTGGTAGCCATGTATACTAGTGGTAGTAGCCATGTATACTAGTGGTGGTAGCCATGCATACTAGTGGTGGTAGCCATGTATACTAGTGGTGGTAGCCATGTATACTAGTGGTGGTAGCCATGTATACTAGTGGTGGTAGCCATGTATACTAGTGGTGGTAGCCATGTATACTAGTGGTGGTAGCCATGTATACTAGTGGTAGCCATGTATACTAGTGGTAGTCATGTATACTAGTGGTGGTAGCCATGTATACTAGTGGTAGCCATGTATACTAGTGGTAGCCATGTATACTAGTGGTGGTAGCCATGTATACTAGTGGTGGTAGCCATGTATACTAGTGGTGGTAGCCATGTATACTAGTGGTAGCCATGTATACTAGTGGTGGTAGCCATGTATACTAGTGGTGGTAGCCATGTATACTAGTGGTGGTAGCCATGTATACTAATGGTGGTAGCCATGTATACTAGTGGTGGTAGCCATGTATACTAGTGGTGGTAGCCATGTGTACTAGTGGTGGTAGCCATGTATACTAGTGGTGGTAGCCATGTATACTAGTGGTGGCCATGTATACTAGTGGTAGCCATGTATACTAGTGGTGGTAGCCATGTATACTAGTGGTGGTAGCCATGTATACTAGTGGTGGTAGCCATGTATACTAGTGGTGGTAGCCATGTATACTAGTGGTAGTAGCCATGTATACTAGTGGTGGTAGCCATGCATACTAGTGGTGGTAGCCATGTATACTAGTGGTGGTAGCCATGTATACTAGTGGTGGTAGCCATGTATACTAGTGGTGGTAGCCATGTATACTAGTGGTAGCCATGTATACTAGTGGTAGTCATGTATACTAGTGGTGGTAGCCATGTATACTAGTGGTGGTAGCCATGTATACTAGTGGTGGTAGCCATGTATACTAGTGGTGGTAGCCATGTATACTAGTGGTGGTAGCCATGTATACTAGTGGTGGTAGCCATGTATACTAGTGGTAGCCATGTATACTAGTGGTAGTCATGTATACTAGTGGTGGTAGCCATGTATACTAGTGGTAGCCATGTATACTAGTGGTAGCCATGTATACTAGTGGTGGTAGCCATGTATACTAGTGGTAGCCATGTATACTAGTGGTGGTAGCCATGTGTACTAGTGGTGGTAGCCATGTATACTAGTGGTGGTAGCCAAGTATACTAATGGTGGTAGCCATGTATACTAGTGTTGGTAGCCATGTATACTAGTGGTGGTAGCCAAGTATACTAATGGTGGTAGCCATGTATACTAGTGGTGGTAGCCATGTATACTAGTGGTAGCCATGTATACTAGAGGTAGTCATGTATACTAGTGGTGGTAGCCATGTATACTAGTGGTAGCCATGTATACTAGTGGTAGCCATGTATACTAGTGGTGGTAGCCATGTATACTAGTGGTGGTAGCCATGTATACTAGTGGTGGTAGCCATGTATACTAGTGGTGGTAGCCATGTATACTAGTGGTGGTAGCCATGTATACTAGTGGTGGTAGCCATGTATACTAGTGGTGGTAGCCATGTATACTAGTGGTGGTAGCCATGTATACTAGTGGTAGCCATGTATACTAGTGGTAGCCATGTATACTAGTGGTGGTAGCCATGTATACTAGTGGTGGTAGCCATGTATACTAGTGGTAGCCATGTATACTAGTGGTGGTAGTCATGTATACTAGTGGTGGAAGCCATGTATACTAGTGGTGGTAGCCATGTATACTAGTGGTGGTAGCCATGTATACTAGTGGTGGTAGCCATGTATACTAGTGGTGGTAGCCATGTATACTAGTGGTGGTAGCCATGTATACTAGTGGTGGTAGCCATGTATACTAGTGGTAGCCATGTATACTAGTGGTAGCCATGTATACTAGTGGTGGTAGCCATGTATACTAGTGGTGGTAGTCATGTATACTAGTGGTGGTAGCCATGTATACTAGTGGTGGCAGCCATGTATACTAGTGGTAGCCATGTATACTAGTGGTGGTAGTCATGTATACTAGTGGTGGAAGCCATGTATACTAGTGGTGGTAGCCATGTATACTAGTGGTGGTAGCCATGTATACTAGTGGTGGTAGCCATGTATACTAGTGGTGGTAGCCATGTATACTAGTGGTGGTAGCCATGTATACTAGTGGTGGTAGTCATGTATACTAGTGGTGGTAGCCA
>NW_028160484.1:22500-40000 GCF_964263955.1 Coregonus lavaretus | reverse complement strand
GGTATGATATAAAATGCTAACCTCCCCTGTTATTGTAATGGTGAGAGGTTAGCATGTGTTGGGGGTATGATATAAAATGCTAACCTCCCCTGTTATTGTAATGGTGAGAGGTTAGCATGTCTTGGGGGTATGATATAAAATGCTAACCTCCCCTGTCATTGTAATGGTGAGAGGTTAGCATGTCTTGGGGGTATGATATAAAATGCTAACCTCCCCTGTCATTGTAATGGTGAGAGGTTAGCATGTCTTGGGGGTATGATATAAAATGCTAACCTCCCCTGTTATTGTAATGGTGAGAGGTTAGCATGTCTTAGGGGTATGATATAAAATGCTAACCTCCCCTGTTATTGTAATGGTGAGAGGTTAGCATGTCTTAGGGGTATGATATAAAATGCTAACCTCCCCTGTTATTGTAATGGTGAGAGGTTATGATGTCATGAGGTGTGATATGTGTGTGTCTGTAACTTTCTCAATCATCATTATTTAGTATTCATTCAGGATTATCCATAATCATGGTAACATCCGCATGAATGTAGAAGTGTTTAGAAACATACAGCGCATTCGGAAAGTATTCAGACACCTTCACTTTTTCCACATTTTGTTACGTTACAGCCTTATTCTAAAATTGATTCAATTGTTTTGTTTTTTCATCAATACCCCATAATGACAAAGCAAAAATATTTGTAAAAAATGTTTACAAATGTATATATATATATATATATATATATATATATATAAATGGAAATATCACCACCATGCTTCACCGTACGGATGGTGCCAAGTTTCCTCCAGACGTGATGCATAGCTTTCAGGCCAAAGAGTTCAATCTTGGTTTCATCAGACCAGAGAATCTTGTTTCTCATGGTCTGAGAGTCTTTAAGTTCCTTTTGGCAAACTCCAAGTGGGCTGTCATGTGCCTTTTACTGAGGTGTGGCTTCCGTCTGGCCACTCTACCATAAAGGCCTGATTGGTGGAGTGCTGCAGAGATGGTTGTCCTTCTGGAAGGTTCTCCCATCTCCACAGAGGAACTCTGGAGCTCTTTCAAAGTGACCATCAGGTTCTTGGTCACCTCCCTGACCCATTCCCTTCTCCCCCGATTGCTCAGTTTGGCCGGGCGGCCAGCTCTAGGAAGAGTCTTGGTGGTTCCAAACTTCTTCCATTTAAGAATGATGGAGGCCACTGTGTTCTTTGGGACCTTCAACGCTGCAGAATTTTCTACGGACAATTCCTTCGACCTCATGGCTTGGTTTTTGCTCTGACATGCACTGTCAACTGTGAGACCTTATATAGACAGGTGTGTGCCTTTCCAAATAATGTCAAATCAATTGAATTTGCCACAGGTGGACTCCAATCAAGTTGTAGAAACATCTCAAGGATGACCAATGGAAACAGGATGCACCTGAGCTCAATTTCGAGTCTCATAGCAAAGGGTCTGAATACTTATGCAAATAAGGTATTTCTGTTTTTATTTTGTATAAATTTGCTAACATTTCTAAAAACCTGTTTTCACTTTGTCATTATTGGGTATTGTGTGTAGACCAATGAGGAAAAATTAATTATTTAATCAATTTTAGAATAAGGCTGTTACGTAACAAAATGTGGAAAAGGTCAAGGGGTCTGAATACTTTCCGAATGCACTGTTGCATTGAATATTCTTTGTGTGCAGTTTGACAGCAACACCACAGGGGGTGCTAGAGACCTTATTAAAACCAGTCTGACAGAGCCCCACCTGTTTAGCAAAATATATACAGAACCAGTCAAAAGTTTGGACACACCTTGTCATTCCAGGGTTTTTCTTTATTTTTACTATTTTTTACATTGTAGAATAATAGTGAAGACATCAAAGCTATGAAATAACGCATATGGAATCATGTAGTAACCAAAAAAGTGTTAAACAAATCAAAATATATTTTATATTTGAGATTCTTTAAATAGCCACCCTTTGCTTTGTACTCTCTTGGCATTCTCTCAACCAGCTTCATGAGGTAGTCACCTGGAATGCATTTCAACTAACAGGTGTGCCTTGTTAAAAGTTAATTTGTGGAATTTCTTTCCTTGCGTTTGAGCAAATCAGTTGTGTTGTGACAAGGTAGGGGTGGTATACAGAAGATAGCCCTATTTGGTAAAAGACCAAGTCCATATTATGGCAAGAACAGCTCAAATAACAAAGAGAAACAACAGTCCATCATTACTTTAAGACATGAAGGTCAGTCAATTAGGGAACTTTCAAGAACTTTTAAAGTTTCTTAAAGTGCAGTCGCAAAAATCATCAAGCACCATGATGAAACTGGCTCTCATGAGGACCGCCACAGGAAAGGAAGACCCAGAGTTACCTCTACTGCAGAGGATAAGTTCATTAGAGTTATCAGCCTCAGAAATTGCAGCCCAAATAAATGCTTCACAGAGTTGAAGTAACAGACACATATCAACATGAACTGTTATGAGGAGACTGCGTGAATCAGGTCTTCATGGTCAAATTGCTGCAAAGAAACCACTACTAAAGGACAACAATAATAAGAAGAGACTTGCTTGGGCCAAGAAAAATTTGACCTTTGGTCTGGAGTCCAAATTGGAGATATTTGGTTCCAACCGCCATATGTGTATTTCCCACCGTAAAGCATGGAGGAGGAGGTGTTATGGTGTGGGGTGCTTTGCTGTTGACACTGTCTGTGATTTATTTAGAATTCAAGGCACACTTAACTAGCATGGCTACCACAGCATTCTGCAGCGACACGCCATCCCATCTGGTTTGGGCTTAGTGGGACTATCATTTGTTTTTCAACAGGACAATGACCCAACCCACCTCCAGGCTGTGTAAGGGCTGTTTTACCAAGAATGAGAGATGGAGTGCTGCATCAGATGACCTGGCCTCCACAATCCCCCAACCTCAACCCAATTCAGATGGTTTGGGATAAGTCGGACCGCAGAGTGAAGGAAAAGCAACCAACAAGTGCTCAGCATATGTGGGAACTCCTTCAAGACTGTTGGAAAAGCATTCCAGGTGAAGCTGTAATACTGTCCATAAAATGTATATAGTATGTATAAGCTGGAAGTAGAGGCCTAAGCGTTGTTGTTCACTAGTCTACTCCAATTAGGGAAGGGATGGTGGTGTTGGAAAGTAATAAAGGGAAATATATATATATTTTTTTTAAGGATATGTACACTACCGTTCAAATGTTTGGGGTCACTTACAAATGTCCTTGTTTTCGAAAGAAAAGCAATTTTTTATCCATTAAAATAACATCTAATTGATCAGAAATACAGTGTAGACATTGTTAATGTTGTAAATGGCTATTGTAGCTGGAAACTGCTGATTTTTAATGGAATATCTACATAGGCGTACAGAGGCCCATTATCAGCAACCATCAGTCCTGTGTTCCAATGGCACGTTGTGTTTGCTAATCCAAGTTTATCATTTTAAAAGGCTAATTGATCATTAGAAAACCCTTTTGCAATTATGTTAGCACAGCTGAAAACTGTTGTGCTGATTAAAGAAGCAATAAAACTGGTCTTCTTGAGACTAGTTGAGTATCTGGAGCATCAGCAATTGTGGGTTCGATTACAGGCTCAAAATCACCAGAAACAAATAACTTTCTTCTGAAACTCATCATTCTATTCTTGTTCTGAGAAATGAAGGCTATTCCATGCGAGAAATTGCCAAGAATCTGAAGATCTCGTACAACGCTGTGTACTACTCCTTTCACAGATCAGCGCAAACTGGCTCTAACCAGATGCCTCACAGGTCCTCAACTGGCAGCTTCATTAAATAGTACCTGCAAAACACCAGTCTCAACGTCAACAGTGAAGAGGCGTCTCCGGGATGCTGACCTTCTAGGCAGAGTTGCAAAGAAAAAGCCATATCTCAAACTGGCCAATAAAAAGAAAATATTAAGATGGGCAGTCTGAGATATGGCTTTTTCTTTGCAACTCTGCCTAGAAGGTCAGCATTCCGGAGTCGCCTCTTCACTGTTGACGTTGAGACTGGTGTTTTGCGGGTACAATTGAATGAAGCTGCCAGTTGAGGACCTGTGAGGCGTCTGTTTCTCAAACTAGACACTCTAATGTATTTGTCCTCTTGCTCAGTTGTGCACCGGGGCCTCCCACTCCTCTTTCTATTCTGGTTATAAAGATCTTTGCAGATAGTTTATCTAATCCCATTGTGACACTTTTTGTAAAGTGGACACTATTTGGCACGAAGGCTCCCATTGATTTTGATAGCCATTTTCACTCAGACACGATATTAAAGATGGCATAGGTCATTACAAAATGTGTAGAAATGCAGGAGATTAACTTTAAAACTTAAAAAAAGCCCCCCCAAAGGCTAGAGCTGGCCCTGAGTAGAATATAGTAAAATACCATAACATAGAATAGAAGTTCACCGGTGTCTGATTGTTTTTTTTTTTGTTAAGGTTGAAAATTACACAAAGGGTAATGTCATAATAGTTTACATTTCCTCCAAACCTCATCTTTCACATTCTCAGAGCTCAGTATGCTGGGGTAAGAGAGTGACGGTGTTTTTTTTTGTGTGTACAGCGCTGGAGGCCAGTTGCTACGGGTAACGGCTTTGGGTGACACAGGTCATTGTTCTCCGGCGGGGTCGGACAGAGGAGCGTTGGACCGTAAATCATCTCGGATGTCCGCGCTGTTTTACTCCACTGTTTACGTCGATCGATAAGAGTGCTAGCGATCTGATAAGGATCTGGAAGTCTTTGTACCGAACAATTAGTCCACCGATCGGTCAACAAACCGGTTGAAGTTTTTTTGAAGTCGGCCGGTGGCGTGTGCAGGGGGTTGGCCAGCTGAGTATCCTGAAATGATCCTGGTTCACGGCAGGAAGTTAGTTCTACTACACGCTATGCATGTGCGCAATCAAACACCTATTGTTTTAATGCAACCATTTGGACTGTAGGCTATGAAAGATTTTCCTTCATGCAACCATGTTGAAATGTACAGAAAAAGTATTTGGTAAACAATGTTGTTTAGTCTAATAACCTGTCACCTCTTTTTTGGTTATCTATTCGCAGGTTAGCGTTTTTCGTCACGGATCTTGTTTTGGAGGTAGCTCTGCAGAGTCGTCACTAGCTGACACCAAATCATAAAATCGGATTTTAAACCTAACCCTAACCTTAACCACACTGCTAACCCTAATACCTAACCCTAAACATTATTTTTTTTACAATATAGCCATTTTGACTTTGCAGCTGGCCTGTCTAAGTGGAAATCGCTCAGTTCTGCCTCTAGGACAAGACTCATGACAATAAACGTCAACCTGCTATTTATTCGTCAGCTGATGTGAGTGTGTGTGTGTGTTATTTATATATATATATATATATATATATATATATATATATAGTGTGTGTGTGTGTGTGTGTGTCATAGTGTGTGTAGCCTAGTGTTTTTTCTTTAGAGTGTGTGTTATGTTGTACGTCTGTTATAGAGTGTGTGTTGTAAAGTGTGTATTATAGACTTTGTGTGTTATATTGTCAGTGTGTTGTAGCCTAGTGTGTGTGTGTGTGTGTGTGTGTGTGTGTGTGTGTGTGTGTGTGTGTGTGTGTGTGAGTGTCTGTGTTGTAAGATATGTGTGTGTGTGTGAGTGTGTGTGTGAGTGTCTGTGTTGTAAGATATGTGTGTGTGTTATAGTATGTTTAGTAGGTGTGGGTGTTATAGAGTGTGTGTTGCCTAGTGTGTGTTGTTATAGTGTGTGTCATGGAGAAGTATGAGAACTTGGGGATGGTCGGCGAGGGAAGCTACGGCATGGTCATGAAGTGTCGTCACAAGGAGAACGGGAGGATCGTGGCCGTTAAGAAGTTTCTGGAGTCGGAGGACGATAAGACAGTCAAGAAGATCGCCTTGAGAGAGATCAAGATGTTGAAGGTCAGTTGGAGCTTAATAGATTTGGATAAAATAGAACAGAATATAATAAAATAGAATATATTACAATGAAACAGAATATAATCAAATGGAATAGATTAAAACAGAATATAATCAAATGGAATAGATTAAAATAGAATATAATCAAATAGAACAGATTAAAACAGAATATAATCAAATAGAACAGATTAAAACATAATAGAACAGAATCACTTGATTCTTCCCAGAGGGAACTTAATTTGTGGCAAGTCGGATAAGATGTCCAGATGCATTAAACATTTTACATTTTAGTCGTTTAGCAGATGCTCTTATCCAGAGGGATCCAACCCACAACCCTGGCGTTGCAAACGCCATGCTCTACCAACTGAGCTACATCCCTGCCGGCCATTCCCTCCCCTACCCTGGACCAATTGTGCACCACCCCATGGGTCTCCCGGTCGCGGCCGGCTACGACAGAGCCTGGATTCGAACCAGGATCTCTAGTGGCACAGCTAGCACTGCGATGCAGTGCCTTAGACCACTGCGCCACTCGGGAGACTTAAACAACGTGTAAACAGCAACATTCCCACATAACATACTGTATGCCAGGAATCGGCAGCTGGCGGCCCCTTCTTTTGTAGGTTTAGGAACTCAGTTGGGGTCTCAACTTACCGTTGAGAGTTAGAATAGTAGAATACACGAGGTGCAATTTTCGAAAAACGTGGTTGTGTATCAGCAGTTTTAGCCCATGTCCGAAAAATGACCGACCGGGGAGCTCCCATTGATTTCGTTTTAGTCACGCTCACTCGGATATCATATTAAAAAACTGCAAACATTTCTCTCCATCCCCTGTGGCAAAATCTGTAGAATTTCAGCAAACTTGCTTAAAACTGCAATATGTTCTCTCCGCCCCATGGCAAAATCTGTAGAATTGCAGGAAATTAACTCTAAAACGTCAAGTTTTTGATTGAGATAATATGTACCTGTGTATATACACTACCGTTCCAAAGTTTGGGGTCACTTAGAAATGTCATTTTTTACAGCCACATACAGTTTGTAAGGACACAGTGGGGTTTACAAGGACCAAGACAATCTCAAGTCTCTTCCTCTAGTATTGTGACCTGAACTATTTGCCTCAGCAGCGGGGGCCCATCAAACCAAAAGGAAATCAAAACAAAAACTGATAATAATAGATTGCTTCTATAGAGATATTTTCAGGTTTCATTTACACCATAAGAAAGAGTCAATGTATATAGCAACCTGTCTAAAGTCCGAAAACACTTGACATGACTTATGAGGTAGTTTCATTTTCTGTAAGTGTTAGGGGTGAGATCAGCAGGCGGAGGCTGATTTGGATAGGTATGTCAGTTGCCATGGAAACGTCTGAGCCTGTAGCACTCCACTGCTCAGGCTGCTCTGCTGTTGCCATGGAAACGTCTGAGCCTGTAGCACTCCACTGCTCAGGTAACTCGGCTGTTGCCATGGAAACGTCTGAGCCTGTAGCACTCCACTGCTCAGGTAACTCGGCTGTTGCCATGGAAACGTCTGAGCCTGTAGCACTCCACTGCTCAGGCTGCTCTGCTGTTGCCATGGAAACGTCTGAGCCTGTAGCACTCCACTGCTCAGGTAACTCGGCTGTTGCCATGGAAACGTCTGAGCCTGTAGCACTCCACTGCTCAGGTAACTCGGCAGTTGCCATGGAAACGTCTGAGCCTGTAGCACTCAACTGCTTAGGTAACTCTGCTGTTGTCATGTTACGTCATATCTCTCCCTCTGACGGTTGGGCTGCTTGCCTTTTGTCTTTTCAAAGTTCATCTCACTTGCTGGAAAGTGTTATGTATTTTGGGCTACCATATTTTTTTTAGTAGGGCCATGCGCAGACAAGTCAAAAACCAGGACTCCTGTATATGCTGTAAGGACAATACAGTTGCCTGTAGCTAACTTAAATAACATCAAATTGATCAGAAATACAGTGTAGACATTGTTAATGTTGTAAATGGCTATTGTAGCTGGAAACGGCTGATTTTTTTAATGGAATATCTACATAGGCGTACAGAGGCCCATTATCAGCAACTATCAGTCCTGTGTTCCAATGGCACGTTGTGTTTGCTAATCCAAGTTTATCATTTAAAAAAGGCTAATTGATCATTAGAAAACCCTTTTGCAATTGTGTTAGCACAGTTGAAAACTGTTGTGCTGATTAAAGAAGCAATAAAACTGGCCTTCTTGAGACTAGTTGAGTATCTGGAGCATCAACAATTGTGGGTTCGATTATAGGATCAAAATGGCCAGAAACAAATAACTTTCTTCTGAAACTCGTCAGTCTATTCTTGTTCTGAGAAATGAAGGCTATTCCATGCGAGAAATTGCCAAGAAACTGAAGATCTCATACAACGCTGTGTACTACTCCCTTCACAGATCAGCGCAAACTGGCTCTAACCAGAATAGAAAGAGGAGTGGGAGGCCCCGGTGCACAACTGAGCAAGAGGACAAATACATTAGTGTCTAGTTTCAGAAACAGACGCCTCACAGGTCCTCAACTGGCAGCTTCATTAAATAGTACCCGCAAAACACCAGTCTCAACGTCAACAGTGAAGAGGCGACTCCGGGATGCTGACCTAGGCAGAGTTGCAAAGAAAAAGCCATATCTCAGACTGGCCAATAAAAATAAAAGATTAAGATGGGCAAAAGAACACAGACACTGGACTTTTTCTTTGCAACTCTGCCTAGAAGATCAGCATCCCGGAGTCGCCTCTTCACTGTTGACGTTGAGACTGGTGTTTTGCGGGTACTACTTAATGAAACTGCCAGTTGAGGATCAATCAAACAACCAATCAATCCATTATTTGTTCCCCCCCCCTCTCCAGCAATTGCGCCATGAGAACCTTGTCAACCTGCTGGAGGTGTGGAAGAGGAGGCGTCGCTGGTACCTGGTGTTTGAGTTCGTAGAACGTACTGTGCTAGATGACCTAGAACAGAGTCCAACAGGTCTAGACTACAGCCGCTTCAGAAGATACATCTACCAGATACTACAGGCTATCACCTTCTGCCATCAACACAATGTGAGTGTGTGTGTGTGTGTTGTGTCAGAGGAGGCTGGTAGGAGGAGCAATAGGAGGACGGGCTCATTGTAATGGCTGGAATGGAATCAATGGAACGGTATCAAACACATCAAACATATGGAAACCACGTTTCCATTTATTCCATTCCACCAAAAATGATTGGAACCCATGTTTTCAGCCATGTTTTCAGTACTCCAGCACCTTACCCTTGCGAGGATAACGACATTGAACGTTTTTCTAAAATGTTTTATGAGATTGGAAAACATTTTTATTTATTTATTTTATTTATTTAACCAGGTAAGAAGCCAGTTGAGAACAAGTTCTCATTTACAACTGCGACCTGGCCAAGATAAAGCAAAGCAGTGCGATAAAAACAACAACACAGAGTTACATATGGGGTAAAACAAAACATAAAGTCAAAAATACAACAGAAAATATATATACAGTGTGTTCAAATGTAGCAAGTTATGGAGGTAAGGCAATAAATAGGCTATAGTGCAAAATAATTACAATTAGTATTAACACTGGAATGATAGATGTGCAAGAGATGATGTGCAAATAGAGATACTGGGGTGCAAATGAGCAAAATAAATAACAATATGGGGATGAGGTAGTTGGGTGGGCTAATTTCAGATGGGCTGTGTACAGGTGCAGTGATCGGTAAGGTGCTCTGACAACTGATGCTTAAAGTTAGTGAGGGAGATAAGAGTCTCCAGCTTCAGAGACTTTTGCAATTCGTTGGAAGGAATGGCGGCCAAAGGAGGTGTTGGCTTTGGGGATGACCAGTGAGATATACCTGCTGGAGCGCAGACTACGGGTGGGTGTTGCTATGGTGACCAATGAGCTAAGATAAGGCAGGGATTTGCTTAGCAGTGATTTATAGATGACCTGGAGCCAGTGGGTTTGGCGATGAATATGTAGTGAGGACCAGCCAACAAGAGCGTACAGGTCACAGTGGTGGGTATTGTATGGGGCTTTGGAGACAAAACGGATGGCACTGTGATAGACTACATCCAATTTGCTGAGTAGAGTGTTGGAAGCTATTTTGTAAATGACATCGCCGAATTCAAGGATCGGTAGGATAGTCAGTTTTACAAGGGCATGTTTGGCAGCATGAGTGAAGGAGGCTTTGTTGCGAAATAGGAAGCCGATTCTAGATTTAACTTTGGATTGGAGATTCTTAATGTGAGTCTGGAAGGAGAGTTTACAGTCTAACCAGACACCTAGGTATTTGTAGTTGTCCACATACTCTAGGTCAGACCCGTCGAGAGTAGTGATTCTAGTCGGGTGGGCGGGTGCCAGCAGCGTTCGATTGAAGAGCATGCATTTAGTTTTACTAGTGTTTAAGAGCAGTTGGAGGCTACTGAAGGAGTGTTGTATGGCATTGAAGCTCGTTTGGAGGTTTGTTAACACAGTGTCCAATGAAGGGCCAGATGTATACAAAATGGTGTCGTCTACGTAGAGGTGGATCTGAGAGTCACCAGCAGCAAGAGCGAAATCATTGATATACACGGAGAAAAGAGTCGGCCCAAGAATTGAACCCTGTGGCACCCCCATAGAAACTGCCATAGGTCCAGACAACAGGCTCTCCGATTTGACACATTGAACTCTATCTGAGAAGTAGTTGGTGAACCAGGCGAGGCAGTCATTTGAGAAACCAAGGCTATTTAGTCTGCCAATAAGAATGCGGTGGTTGACAGAGTCGAAAGCCTTGGCCAGGTCGATGAAGACGGCTGCACAGTACTGTCTATTATCGATCGCGGTTATAATATCGTTAAGGAAGGGATATTAGACCATTCCTCCATACTAATGTATATATGAATGTATACAGTGCATTCGGACCCCTTGACTTTTCACACATTTCCACACTCCACATTCCACAAAAACAGGTTTTTCGAAATGTTTGCAAATGTATTAAAAAATAAAAACAGAAATACCTTATTTCCATAAGTATTCAGACCATTTGCTATGAGACTTGAAATTGAGCTCAGGTGCATCCTGTTTCCATTGATCATCCTTGAGATGTTTCTACAACTTGATTGGAGTCCACCTGTGGTAAATTCTATTGATTGGACATGATTTGGAAAGGCACACACCTGTCTATATAAGGTCCCACAGTTGACAGTGGATGTCAGAGCAAAAACCAAGCCCTGAGGTCGAAGGAATTGTCCGTAGAGCTCTGAGACAGGATTGTGTCGAGGCACAGATCTGGGGAAGGTTACCAAAACATTTCTGCAGCATTGAAGGTCCCCAAGAACACAGTGGCCTCCATCGATCTTAAATGGAAGAAGTTTGGAACCACCAAGACTCTTCCTAGAGCTGGCCGCCCGGCCAAACTGAGCAATCGGGGGAGAAGGGCCTTGGTCAGGGAGAACCCAATGGTCACTTTGACAGAGCTCCAGAGTTCCTCTGTGGAGATGGGAGAACCTTCCAGAAGGACAACCATCTCTGCAGCACTCCACCAATTAGGCCTTTATGGTAGAGTGGCCAGACGGAAGCCACTCCTCAGTAAAAGGCACATGACAGCCCGCTTGGTGTTTGCCAATGGCACCTAAAGAACTCTCAGACCATGAGAAACAAGATTCTCTGGTCTGATGAAACCAAGATTGAACTCTTTGGCCTGAATGCCAAGCGTCAAGTCTGGAGGAAACCTGGCACCATCCCTACGGTGAAGCATGGTGGTGGCAGCATCATGCTGTGGGGATGTTTTTCAGCGGCAGGGACTGGGAGACTAGTCAGGATTGAGGGAAAGATGAACAGAGCAAAGTGCAGAGAGATCCTTGATGAAAACCTGCTCCAGAGCGCTCAGGACCTCAGACTGGGGTGAAGGTTCACCTTCCAACAGGACAACAACCCTAAACTCACAGCCAAGACAACGCAGGAGTGGCTTCGGGACAAGTCTCTGAATGTCCTTGAGTGGCCCAGCCAGAGCCCGGACTTAAACCCGATCGAACATCTCTGGCGAGACCTGAAAATAGCTGTGCAGCAACGCTCCCCATCCAACCTGACAGAGCTTGAGAGGATCTGCAGAGAAGAATGGGAGAAACTCCCCAAATACAGGTGTGCCAAGCTTGTAGCGTCATACCCAAGAAGACTCAAGGCTGTAATCGCAGCTAAAGGTGCTTCAACAAAGTAAAGGGTTTGAATACTTATGTAAAAGTGATATTTCCATTTATTTTATTTTATAAATTTGCTAAAATTGATAAAAAACATTTTTTTGCTTTGTCATTATGGAGTAGCTGGAGGTAAGCAGGAGGTAAGCTTCTCATATGGTGTTGAGTAAAGCTTAACCATGTATTAGATCGTAGGTAGGTAGTTAGTTGTAGTTAGGTATTGTATTTATTATAGGTTAGTATTGTTGTTATTGTAGGTTTCCGTAGGTAATTGTAGGTTAGTATCGAAGCACGAGGCTAGCTAGCTAGCGGGTAGCTACTGGTAACGATTAGCAACGCTGGAGAGCTGTTTCCAATGTTAATGTAGTCCTAGCCAACGTTTAATTTTTTGCTTAACCATGTATTAGATCGTAGGTAGGTAGTTAGCTGTAGTTAGGTATTGTATTTATTATAGGCTAGTATTGTTGTTATTGTAGGTTTCCGTAGGTAATTGTAGGTTAGTATCGAAGCACGAGGCTAGCGGGTAGCTACTGGTAACGATTAGCAACGCTGGAGAGCTGTTTCCAATGTTAATGTAGTCCTAGCCAACGTTTAATTTTTTGCTTAACCATGTATTAGATCGTAGGTAGGTAGTTAGCTGTAGTTAGGTATTGTATTTATTATAGGTTAGTATTGTTGTTATTGTAGGTTTCCGTAGGTAATTGTAGGTTAGTATCGAAGCACGAGGCTAGCTAGCTAGCGGGTAGCTACTGGTAACGATTAGCAACGCTAGAGAGCTGTTTCCTATGTTAATGTAGTGCTAGCCAACGTTTAATTTTTTGCTGCGTTATGCGTTATGAAAGGAACTAGACACGGACTTGAATTATCTGTTTAGTGTGCTAACACACTCTTGGCAGTTTGTTGTAACCAAGTATTGATGCTAAATTGTGTGTTATTGGATGCTAGCTTGCAAGTTAGCTACGGCGTCATAGCTAGGCATCGTGGGTTGTTCTGGGTAGTTACTGTGTCTTGGCAGTGTCCTCGGCCGTGCCGGCTGTAGCACGAAGCTAGCTAGCTAGCCGTTCTTCAAACAAAGTCAACACAGTGGCCATTGCTAGCTACCCAACACGACCAGCTAGCTGTACTGTAGTAGCTAACTACAATATACTTGTCCTAGCTAGCCAACGTCTAATCATTGCTGCGTCATGAAAGGAACTTGACACAGACACGAATGATCTGTTTAGTGTGTTATCACACTATTGGTGGTTTGTTGTGACCAAGTGTTGGTGCTAAACGGTGTGTTATTGTTATTGGATGCTAGCTTGCTAGTTAGCTATGGTGTCATAGTTGGCTAGCTGAATAAAGTGGGTTGAGTCTATTCCTTTAAACATTGAACCGCTGTGGTTCACAACAACTCTGATTTCTAAAGGCGGAAGTTGGGAGAGTTTTTGTTCGGGTGGTTCAGTGAAACAATTTTAGTTTCTGAGGTAGAAGTTTGTGGTGAGGGAGGCCCTGCTCTCTCCGCTCCCAGATGCTTAGCTCATTTCATTCCGATCTCCTCTGCATTTTTGTAGCCATTTGCTACAGCCTGTCAACTATGCCTCTGCCTATCCCTGTTCTCTCCTCTCTGCACAGGCTACACAAACGCACCACACCGTGTGGCTGCTGCCTCTCTAACCTGGTGGTCCCTGCACGCACCACCCACGTGGAGTTCCAGGTCGCAGGCAGCCTCTGGAACTGCCGTTCTGCTGCCAACAAAGCTGACTTCATCCCAGCCTATGCCAACCTCCAGTCCCTCGACTTCCTGGCGCTGACGGAAACATGGATCACCACTGAAAACACTGCTACTCCTACTGCTCTCTCCTCGTCTGACCATGTGTTCTCGCATACCCCGAGAGCATCTGGTCAGAGGGGTGGTGGTACAGGAATCCTCATCTCTCCCAAGTGGACATTCTCAATTTTTCCCCTAACCCATCTGTCTATCTCCTCATTTGAATTCCATGCTGTCACAGTCACTAGCCCATTTAAGCTTAATATCCTTGTCATCTATCGCCCTCCAGGTTCCCTTGGAGAGTTCATCAATGAGCTTGACGCCTTGATAAGTTCCTTCCCTGAGGATGGCTCACCCCTCACAGTTTTGGGGGATTTCAACCTCCCTATGTCCACATTTGACTCATTTCTCTCTGCCTCCTTCTTTCCACTCCTCTCCTCTTTTGACCTCACCCTCTCACCGTCCCCCCCTACTCACAAGGCAGGCAATACGCTTGACCTCATCTTCACTAGATGCTGCTCCTCTACTAATCTCACTGCAACTCCCCTCCATGTCTCCGACCACTACTTTGTTTCCTTTTCTCTCTCACTCTCCTCCCACACTACTCACTCTGCCCCTACACAGATGGTAATGCGCCGCCGCAACCTTCGCTCTCTCTCTCCCACTACTCTCTCCTCTTCCATCCTATCATCTCTTCCCTCTGCTCAATCCTTCTCCCTCCAATCTCCTGATTCTGCCTCCTCAACCCTCCTCTCCTCCCTTTCTGCATCCTTTGACTCTCTGTGTCCCCTATCCTCCCGGCCGGCTCGGTCCTCCCCTCCAGCTCCGTGGCTTGATGACTCATTGCGAGCTCACAGAACAGAGCTCCGGGCAGCGGAGCGGAAATGGAAGAAAACTAAACTCCCTGCCGACCTGGCATCTTTTCACTCCCTCCTCTCTACATTTTCTTCATCTGTTTCTGCTGCTAAGGCCACCTTCTACCACTCTAAATTCCAAGCATCTGCCTCTAACCCTAGGAAGCTCTTTGCCACATTTTCCTCCCTCCTGAATCCTCCCCCCCCCCCCCCCCCCTCCTCTCTCTCTGTGGATGACTTCGTCAACCACTTTGAAAAGAAGGTTGACGACATCCGATCCTCGTTTGTTAAGTCTAATGACACTGCTGGTCCTGCTCACACTGCCCTACCCTATGCTTTGACTTCTTTCTCCCCTCTCTCTCCAGATAAAATCCTGCGACTTGTGACTGCAGGCCGCCCAACAACCTGCCCGCTTGACCCCATCCCCTCCTCCCTTCTCCAGACCATCTCCGGTGACCTTCTCCCCTACCTCACCTCGCTGATCAACTCATCCTTGACCGCTGGCCATGTCCCTTCCGTCTTCAAGAGAGCGAGAGTTGCTCCCCTTCTCAAAAAACCAACACTCGACCCCACTGATGTCAACAACTACAGACCAGTATCCCTTCTTTCTTTTCTTTCCAAAACTATTGAGCGTGCCGTCTTTAGCCAACTCTCTTGCTATCTCTCTCAGAATGACCTTCTTGATCCAAACCAATCAGGTTTCAGGACTGGTCATTCAACTGAGACTGCTCTTCTCTGTGTCACGGAGACTCTCCGCACTGCTAAAGCTAACTCTCTCTCCTCTGCTCTTGTCCTTCTAGACCTGTCTGCTGCCTTTGATACTGTGAACCATCAGATCCTCCTCTCCACCCTTTCCGAGCTGGGCATCTCCGGCGCGGCTCACTCCTGGATTGCGTCCTACCTGACCGGTCGCTCCTACCAAGTGGCGTGGCGAGAAGCTGTCTCCGCACCACGTGCTCTCACCACTGGTGTCCCCCAGGGCTCAGTTCTAGGCCCTCTCCTTTTCTCCCTATACACCAAGTCACTTGGCTCTGTCATATCCTCACATGGCCTTTCCTATCATTGCTACGCTGACGATACACAACTAATCTTCTCCTTTCCCCCTTCTGATAACCAGGTGGCGAATCGCATCTCTGCATGTCTGGCAGACATATCAGTATGGATGACGGATCACCACCTCAAGCTGAACCCTGGCAAGACGGAGCTGCTCTTCCTCCCGGGGAAGGACTGCCCGTTCCATGATCTCGCCATCACGGTTGACAACTCCGCTGTGTCCTCCTCCCAGAGTGCGAAGAGCCTAGTCGTGACCCTGGACAACACCCTGTCGTTCTCCGCCAACATCAAGGCGGTGACCCGCTCCTGCAGGTTCATGCTCTACAACATTCGGAGAGTACGACCCTGCCTTACACAGGAAGCGGCACAGGTCCTAATCCAGGCACTTGTCATCTCCCGTCTGGACTACTGCAACTCGCTGTTGGCTGGCCTCCCTGCCTGTGCCATTAAACCCCTACAACTCATCCAGAATGCCGCAGCCCGTCTGGTGTTCAACCTTCCCAAGTTCTCTCACGTCACCCCCCTCCTCCGCACACTCCACTGGCTTCCAGTTGAAGCTCGCATCCGCTACAAGACCATGGTGCTTGCCTATGGAGCAGTGAGGGGAACGGCACCTCTGTACCTTCAGGCTCTGATCAGTCCCTACACCCAAACGAGGGCATTGCGTTCATCCACCTCTGGCCTGCTGGCTCCCCTTCCTCTGCGGAAGCATAGCTCCCGCTCAGCCCAGTCAAAACTGTTCGCTGCTCTGGCACCCCAATGGTGGAACAAGCTCCCTCACGACGCCAGGACAGCGGAGTCACTCACCACCTTCCGGAGACATTTGAAACCCCACCTCTTTAAGGAATACCTGGGATAGGATAAAGTATTCCTTCTAACCCCCCCCCCCCCCAAATTGTAAAGTGGTTATCCCACTGGCTATAGGGTGAACGCACCAATTTGTGAGTCGCTCTGGCTAAGAGCGTCTGCTAAATGACGTTAATGTGCCCTTGAGCAAGGCACTTAACCCTAATTGCTCCTGTAAGTCGCTCTGGATAAGAGCGTCTGCTAAATGACTAAAATGTAAATGTAAATGTAGATTGATGAGGTAAAAAATGTGGAAAAATTCAAGGGGTCTGAATACTTTCCGAACTGTATTCCCTATATGTTCCAGATAGGGACATGGAGCCAGAGTACATCCTGGTGACTTTGGTTTGATGTATACTGAACAAAAATATAAACACAACATGTAAAGTTTTGGTCCCATGTTTCATGAGCTGAAATAAAAGATCCCAGAAATGTTACATACGCACAAAAAGCTTATTTATCTCAAATGTTGTGCACAAATGTGTTTACTTCCCTGTTAGTGAGCATTTCTCCTTTGCCAAGATAATCCCCCATCCACTTGACAGGTGTGGCATATCAAGAAGCTGATTAAACAGCATGATCATTACACAGGTGCACCTTGTGCTGGGGAAAATAAAAGGCCACTCTAAAATGTGCAGTTTTGTCACACAACACAATGCCACAGATGTCTCAAGTTTTGCAATTGGCATGCTGACTACAGGAATGTCCACCAGAGCTGTTGCCAGAGAATTGAATGTTCATTTCTCTACCTTCAAAGTCATTTTAGAGAATTTGTCAGTACGTCCAACCGGCATCACAACTGGAGACTGCGTGTAACCACGCCAGCCCAGGACCTCCACATCCGGCTTCTTCACCTGCGGGATCGTCTGAGACCAGCCACCCAGACAGCTGATGAAACTGGGTTTGCACAACCGAAGAATTTCTGCACAAACTTCACCAACTGTCAGAAACCGTCTCAGGGAAGCTCATCTG
>NW_028160484.1:0-5000 GCF_964263955.1 Coregonus lavaretus | reverse complement strand
TCGTAGTTGTCGTTCTGGTTGTGGTCTTAGCTTTGACCGTTGCTTGTAATCGTGGCGGTCTTGTGGTCAGATGTTGGTCTGGGTGTGGTTGCTATGACCCTGCGGGGGTGGGGGGGGGGTTCACAGGTGACCCGTCTATGTTGTGTTTGTAGCTTTGACCGTTGGAGGTGGTGGTGTGGACAGGGTATGACTCCTCCACAGGGGGGTGGTGGTGGTGTGGACAGGGTATGACTCCTCCACAGGGGGATGGTTGTGGTGTGGACAGGGTATGACTCTTCCACAGGGGGGTGGTGGTGTGGACAGGGTATGACTCCTCCACAGGGTGGTGGTGGTGTGGACAGGGTATGACTCCTCCACAGGGGGGTGGTGGTGGTGTGGACAGGGTATGACTCTTCCACAGGGGGGGAGGTGGTGGTGTGGACAGGGTATGACTCCTCCACAGGGGGGGGGGTGGTTGGT
This sequence comes from Coregonus lavaretus, assembly GCF_964263955.1. Classification (NCBI taxonomy): domain Eukaryota; kingdom Metazoa; phylum Chordata; class Actinopteri; order Salmoniformes; family Salmonidae; genus Coregonus; species Coregonus lavaretus. The sequence goes on along the minus strand of NW_028160484.1, from coordinate 4,541 downwards.
GTGGACAGGGTATGACTCCCTCCACAGGGGGGGTGGTGGTGGTGTGGACAGGGTATGACTCTTCCACAGGGGGGAGGTGGTGGTGTGGACAGGGTATGACTCTTCCACAGGGGGGAGGTGGTGTGGACAGGGTATGACTCCTCCACAGGGGGGGTGGTGGTGTGGACAGGGTATGACTCTTCCACAGGGGGGAGGTGGTGTGGACAGGGTATGACTCCTCCACAGGGGGGTGGTGGTGTGGACAGGGTATGACTCCTCCACAGGGGGGTGGTGGTGTGGGACAGGGTATGACTCCTCCACAGGGGGGGGGGTGGTGGTGTGGACAGGGTATGACTCCTCCACAGGGGGGAGGTGGTGGTGTGGACAGGGTATGACTCCTCCACAGGGGGGTGGTGGTGTGGACAGGGTATGACTCCTCCACAGGGGGGGGGGTGGTGGTGTGGACAGGGTATGACTCCTCCACAGGGTGGTGGTGGTGTGGACAGGGTATGACTCCTCCACAGGGGGGGTGGTGGTTGTGGACAGGGTATGACTCCTCCACAGGGGGGTGGTGGTGTGGACAGGGTATGACTCCTCCACAGGGGGGGGTGGGTGGGTCGGTGTGGACAGGGTATGACTCCTCCACAGGGTGGTGGTGGTGTGGACAGGGTATGACTCCTCCACAGGGTGGTTGGTGGTGGTGGTGTGGACAGGGTATGACTCCTCCACAGGGGGGGGGGGGTGGGTGTGGACAGGGTAACAGGGGGTGGTGTGGTGTGGACAGGGTATGACTCCTCCACAGGGGGGTGGTGGTTGTGGACTGGTATGACTCCTCCCACAGGGGGGGGGGGGTGTGGTGTGGACAGGGTATGACTCCTCCACAGGGGGGTGGTGGTGGTGTGGACAGGGTATGACTCCTCCACAGGGTGGTGGTGGTTGGTATGGACAGGGTATGACTCCTCCACAGGGGGGTGGTGGTGGTGTGGACAGGGTATGACTCCTCCACAGGGGGGGGGGGTGGGTGGTGTGGACAGGGTATGACTCCTCCACAGGGGGGGGGGGTGGTGGTGTGGACAGGGTATGACTCCTCACAGGGGGGGTGGTGGTGGTGTGGACAGGGTATGACTCCTCCACAGGGTGGCTGGTGGTGTGGACAGGGTATGACTCCTCCACAGGGGGGTGGTGGTGGTGTGGACAGGGTATGACTCCTCCACAGGGGGGGGTGGTGGTGGTGTGGACAGGGTATGACTCCTCCACAGGGTGGTGGTGGTGTGGACAGGGTATGACTCCTCCACAGGGGGGAGGTTGGTGTGGACAGGGTATGACTCCTCCACAGGGAGGTGGTGGTGTGGACAGGGTATGACTCCTCCACAGGGAGGTGGTGGTGTGGACAGGGTATGACTCCTCCACAGGGGGGGAGGTGGTGGTGTGGACAGGGTATGACTCCTCCACAGGGGGGTGGTGGTGGTGGTGGACAGGGTATGACTCCTCCACAGGGGGGGGGTGGTGGTGTGGACAGGGTATGACTCCTCCACAGGGGGGTGGTGGTGGTTTGGACAGGTATGACTCCTCCACAGGGTGGTGGTGGTGTGGACAGGGTATGACTCCTCCACAGGGTGGTGGTGGTGTGGACAGGGTATGACTCCTCCACAGGGGGGGGTGGTGGTGTGGACAGGGTATGACTCCTCCACAGGGGGGATGGTGGTGGTGTGGACAGGTATGACTCCTCCACAGGGGGGTGGTGGTGTGGACAGGGTATGACTCCTCCACAGGGTGGTGGTGGTGAAGGTGTGGACAGGGTATGACTCCTCCACAGGGGGGGGGGGGGGGATGGTGGTGTGGACAGGGTATGACTCTTCCACAGGGGGGTGGTGGTGGTGGTGTGGACAGGGTATGACTCCTCCACAGGGGGTGTGGTGGTGTGGACAGGGTATGACTCCTCCACAGGGGGGAGGTGGTGGTGGTGTGGACAGGGTATGACTCCTCCACAGGGGGGAGGTGGTGGTGTGGACAGGGTATGACTCCTCCACAGGGGGGGGGGGGGGGGGGGGGGGGTGGTGTGGACAGGGTATGACTCCTCCACAGGGGGGGGGGGGGTGGGTGGTTGGTGTGGGGACAGGGTATGACTCCTCCACAGGGGGGTGGTGTGTGGACAGGGTATGACTCTTCCACAGGGGGGGGGGGGGGTGGTGGTGTGGACAGGGTATGACTCCTCCACAGGGGGGAGGTGGTGGTGTGGACAGGGTATGGACTCCTCCACAGGGGGGGGGGGGGGGGGGTGGTGTGGACAGGGTATGACTCCTCCACAGGGGGGGGGGGGGGGTGGTGGTGTGGACAGGGTATGACTCCTCCACAGGGGGGTGGTGGTGTGGACAGGGTATGACTCTTCCACAGGGGGGGGGGGGGGTGGTGGTGTGGACAGGGTATGACTCCTCCACAGGGTGGTGGTGGTGTGGACAGGGTATGACTCCTCCACAGGGGGGTGGTGGTGTGGACAGGGTATGACTCCTCCACAGGGGGTGGTGGTGGTGTGGACAGGGTATGACTCCTCCACAGGGGGGTGGTGGTGTGGACAGGGTATGACTCCTCCACAGGGGGGTGGTGGTGTGGACAGGGTATGACTCCTCCACAGGGGGGTGGTGGTGTGGACAGGGTATGACTCCTCCACAGGGGGGGTGGTGGTGTGGACAGGGTATAACTCCTCCACAGGGGGTGGTGGTGGTGGTGTGGACAGGGGTATGACTCTTCCACAGGGGGGTGGTGGTGTGGACAGGGTATGACTCCTCCACAGGGGGGGGGGGTGGTGGTGGTGTGGACAGGGTATGACTCTTCCACAGGGGGGTGGTGGTGGTGTGGACAGGGTATGACTCTTCCACAGGGGGGTGGTGGTGTGGACAGGGTATGACTCCTCCACAGGGGGGAGGTGGTGTGGACAGGGTATGACTCTTCCACAGGGGGGTTACACCAGTGACCCGTCTAGCTCTACGACCTGGAACCCTGTCAGCCAGGGGTCAAAGGTCAGCCCAGGGTCAGGGTCTGTCGATTGCATCTTAGCCTATGCCGCTCTGATAATGACATTGCTCATCCATATATTTAGATATTCTTATTCCATTCCTTTACTTAGATTTGTGTGTATTAGATATTTTGTTGTGGAACTGTTACTTGTTAGATATTACTTGTTAGTTATTGCTGCACTGTCTGAACTAGAAGCATGTGTGACCAATACATTTGATTTTGATTTGATTTGATTTTTTCTGACATAGAGGGAGAGGTAGTGGTTCAGATGAACGGTGCTTTTTACAGACAAAACAACTATTCACTTTGACACAACTGAAACACCAAGGGCTCAAGTCAAATCCGTAGCGCTGAAGAGCCGTGCGCTGTTTGCGTCAAATCTAATTAACATGATACAAAAATCCCCATCAAAATCTGTCCATTTAAACTAGAGATGATCTCAATCCACCGCATCTGCCTTTGTCGGCCCTTCTGCGGTGGAAAGTGGCGGAAGCTACAGTGCTGTTTGTCAGTAGACATCAAGACAATCAGTATTATCACAAACGTTTGGCCCACTAACTAGTTAGTGTTGTATCAACCTGTTTCTGTTGATTTAAATACAGTAGATACATGTTTTTTTAACTAGTCTATTGAACCACCGGTGCGTCAATCTAAGTAACATAATTCCCATCAAAATCCCGATCAAAATCTGTCCGTTTTATACTAGAGATATCTGTTTTTGTGCGTGGCCTGCGTCTCAATCCACCGCATCCGCCTATGTCGGCACTCCTGTAGCTCAGTTGGTAGAGAATGGCGCTTGCAACGGCAGGGTTGTGGGTTCGTTTCCCCACGGGGGGGGGGGGCCAGTATGAAAAATGTAAAATGTCGGCCTTCCGCATCTGCAGTGGAAGGTGGCAGCGCTACAGCTGTGTTTGTCAGACCATGAGACATCCAGAAAATCGGTCTTCTCGTGACGAAACGTCTGTTACGTCAAACCGTTTGGCCTCCAGACTGATATGACCACTCTATGAGACTGGTGATCTCTGTTTTGGTCTCAGGACTCTTCTGAAGGTAGACAATGAATGGAAGTATGGAGGTCGTTTTTGTTCCTCCCCCAAAAAGGGGTTAAATGTGTAAAACAAAACTAAAACATTTCGTGAGGCGGCAGGTAGCTTAGCGATTAAGAGCGTCGTGCCAGTAACCGAAAGGTCGCTGGTTCTAATCCCCGAGCCGACTAGGTGAAAAATCTGTCGATGTGCCCTTGAGCAAGGCACTTAACCCTAATTGCTCCTGTAAGTCGCTCTGGATAAGAACGTCTGCTAAATGACGTAAATGTAAATGTGAGAATTCTTACATCTCTTAGATTTAAGACCGATACACCAAAACCTCGGTCCTTATGATTTATTGTTTGGCTGTTTTTTAAAAACATTTATTAACGTGTTATTCAATGTTTCTATGAGACTTGGCAGTGAAGGCCAAATTCAATATTTTATTAAATACTTTTTATATATAAGGGGGTCCTAAAATTCCAAATCAAATAGCTAAACGACCATCTTAAAAACAATTCT
>NW_028160485.1:0-1000 GCF_964263955.1 Coregonus lavaretus | reverse complement strand
CCTCGTTAATGCACTGTCCTCTGTGTGGTTTTCCGTGGCCTCGGAGGCTGTTTGACAGAGGGCCATCAGTTTTCCTCCTACTGCTCAGCCAGGATTGAGTTAACGTCCCTATATACACACACATACGCATGCAGGCATGTGCATGTACGCGCACACACGCGCACACACACACACACACACACACACACACACACACACACTAGGCTTCCCTACACACAAACCCAACCCCCTACCCCTCTGTAATTCCCCCTCCTCCCCCCCCCCCCCCCCCCCCCCCCCCCCATTTCACAGTGACTTGTTGGTGATTTATCTGATGGAAGGAATTCTGTGAAGGGCGAGATCCCCACTGTAACCTTTTCCCCCCACCAGATGTTCAGTCTGAAAACACGATAATGTTCATCCCTAAATCCCCATGCAAACATATCAAGTGACTGCTATGTGTTTGTGGCAAGGCCGAGAGAAATGACAGCGACGGCGCTGGGAGTGGGAACGGATTTTATACAGAGCCGGTGTGGCGCAGGCAGCGAGGCAGGCAGCGAGGCAGGCTCACTGAGGACACAGGGATGACCAAAGGTGGGGGGGGGGGGGGGGGTGTACTACTCCCACCTTCCACCTAGCACAATGGATCCTCCTTACACGGTTCACTTACTCCATATAGGACCTGATCCTTTAATTGATTCTAAGGCTAAGGATGAGTGAAGGGATCATAAACTATTCTCACCTGTTGCACCTATCAAACCCTAAACTGCACAGTTACACAGATGAACACTCAGGTTAGGGAGAGAGAAAATCTGTTAAGGAAACCTTCCCTTCCCTATCATCAACATGACCGTTGCAATATACAGTGGGGAGAACAAGTATTTGATACACTGCCGAATTTGCAGGTTTTCCTACTTACAAAGCATGTAGAGGTCTGTAATTTTTATCATAGGTACACTTCAAACTGTGAGAGACGGAATCTAAAACAAAAATCCAGAAATCACATTGTATGATTTTTAAG
>NW_028160486.1:0-27787 GCF_964263955.1 Coregonus lavaretus | reverse complement strand
CTGGTCAAAAGTAGTGCCCTATATAGGTGATAGGGTGCCAATTGTGATGCATTCTTAGAGTGTACACACAGCAGGCTGAGTATGTGGAGCTCCAGATCTGCTTGGCTCTGCCAACTCTAATATTGACTCCTCGTGAATGTGTGCCGAGTCTTGTGGGGAATAATAAAGGAATTGGATAACTACATTATCTTGATAGCGCCACCGAGGACCATCTACTTTGCAATTTAATTCAACTTGCCCAGACAGCAGATAATTGCAAATAGAGGCCAGGTTGAGAAGGTGAATGACATCGGGAGCTAGTAAACAACAAGTGTTGGGGTTATTTAAGCCAGCAAGTATTTGCTATTTGCTATGGCATCTTAGATTATTTTTGTTATGTCTGTTTTGTGTGACTAAAACCTGTGAAATGGGATTTTATTACTTTTTGATATGTGAGGGAGTCTTTCAGTCAGGGGCCCATTGGGACTCTAGGAGCTTCTCTCTGCTAATGACTTGATATGACAACAAGCCAAGCTGAGGTATATGGGGCCCTAGACAAATACTGAAAAAGAAACATATTTTAGATCTTGAGACGATAGCAACTAGAGGGTTAGAGGGCAGCGGCCCGGGATATTGGATGTAACCGGTTAACAGAGAGGGAAAATACAATAGAGTGTGGAAACTGTGTTGCTTTTGCCCCGTTGTACCATCTCTGTGATAGGTGAGCCTGACATCTCATAATGCATTTCTAACAGCAAAAACCAGCTAGAACAACAGGAGTCCTTCAGGGCGAAACCAATAAACCAAAGATGTCACCCTCATAGGACATTACAATGAAAACAACAGGTCAGTGATGGTATAAACTGCAAGGTGTGAACGTTGTAGACTGTCATATGTGGGTAGGTGTTGGATCTCTCAACTGAGCTATAAAGAATATTCAAAAATTTGACAAACCATTATCTTTTTGACCATAATCATTAATGTCCATTAACCCCGGGGTGAACGGGTCCAATGAGTAGAGAAGGAAGAAACATACCAACTAAAACTGCCTTTAACACATCAATTACCGCAGCACCCATTGTGATAGACCTTGTGATCAAAGCTTGGACCAAAACAAATGCCTTGTGTCCGCCATTCATGTAATCATCAACATTCTATCATGAGTCAGCAACATCTCCATACTTAGGCTCACTTCAAAAAGCAGCGTCTGCGTTTTTATCAGGAGACCCCCACTCCAATCAACATCAATAGATCCAATGCTTTATTAATAATATCCGCTGCACCTGGAAACAGTGTTTCAACATCCATCTCTTTTAGCCTCCACAGAGCAGGGACAACAAAGCCAAGCAGGCTCTTGAATAGGTGCTGTGAGAAATGGAGATGGCGGAGTCACACAGGCAGGGGTCATCTCTAAGGTGTTTCCTTCTTCTTCACACAGTTAAATTTAAATGGCTGGCGTAGTTACAACAGCCATAGGAGACTTGGATCAATATCCACTGACACTGACACCAGTGGCGTGTATTCATGGATGTCAAGGGAAGCCAGACCCCCCCCCCCCCCCCCCCATAAAAAAAAAAAAAAATTATTGATTGTGTCTCTGTGTTTCATAAATGTCCTTCAATTCGCAAAAGGCTGAATGTTTCTCACCGGAGAAAGTATCAGAGCGAACGAAACAGCGCCCCTCTTTCTCAGTATGTGTAGCATATCTACACTACATGACCAAAAAGTATGTGGACACCTGCTCGTCGGACATCTCATTCCAAAATCATGGGCATTAATATGGCGTTGGTCCCCCCTTTGCTGCTATACCAGCCTCCACTGTTCTGGGAAGGCTTTCCACTAGATGGTGGAACATTGCTGTGGGGACTTGATTCATCATTCCAGAGTATGTGTTTCCACTGCTCCAGAGTCCAATGGCGGCGAGCTTTACACCACTCCAGCCGACGCTTGTTTGTGTCTTTTAGAGACTCAACCTGTAATAGTACTTATCATAGTTGGGGTTTAATCCAGATAAACTGGAGACATTATCCAGGTCCTCAATAAGACCGTTCAGGGTTGAAGATTGTGGACTCAAGAAAAAACTTGAATCATCAGCATACCTTTGTTTCTAATCCATACATTTTTAACCCCTTAATTTTATCATTGGATCTGATTTTTATAATTAACAATTTAACACCCATAGCAAACAAGTATGGTGAAAGAGGGCAACCCTGTTTTACACCTCTTAACAATTCAACATTCTCAGAGAAATAACCATTATTTATCATTTTACATAAAGGAGTGTTATACATTACTTTTATCCATTTTACAAGAGATTCTCCAAAATTGAAATATTCCAGGCACTTACAAATAAATTCTAGCCGTACTTTATTGAAGGCTTTATCATAATCTGCTATAAAGATTATGCCTGTTTTCCTTGCATTCTCATAGTTTTCAATTATTTCTAATAATCCTGTCTGATCGTGATTAATTATATCCAACTTTTTTTAATTCTATGAGCAAAACATTTTGCCAATATTTTTGCGTCGCAACATTGAAGGGTGAGGGGGCTCCAATATTTTTTGTGAGACTGAGTCTTTATACCAGGGGCGCTCCTGAGCAATCAACCCTTCTTTTTGTGTGTCAGACAGTTTAACATTTATATATAAATAATTAAGACATGCTTTCAATAATTCATAAAATGTTTGATATATTTCTATTGGAACGCCATCAAGGCCAGGGGTTTTCCCAGTGTGAAAGCAGTCAATTGCCAACCGTAGTTCATCCTGTGTAATTTGTCCTTCGCAGGATAATTTTTGTGGTGCAGATAGTTCAACCTGATTTTTAAGGAAAAGGATATCACAACACTCTTCATCAGTGAAGTTCGAGGAACTTGAAAGGAAAATATTTTTTAACATTATTTTGCTTCTTCATTCAAAATGTCCTTTGGTGAGACAATGTTTTCTCCATCATTTGTCACTGTTTTCTGTAGGTTATTTTTGGTCGCATTTCTTTGTTGAAGGTGCATTTTTCGCCGTTCTCCATCCATTTTGCTCATTTTTTTTGATAAATGAAACCAGATCTTTCCTGAATAAGTTCCTCAAACTCCTTTTGTTTTGCGTCTAAACTATTCAGTACTTCTGTAGAACATTAATTTGCAATGTTAGTTATTTTATTTCTGCTGTAAGCCTTTTCTCTGTTGACCAAATCCGTTTTTGTTTTTGGGAACAAGCTGTTGTTGGTGGAACAAGCTCCCTCACGACGCCAGGACAGCGGAGTCACTCACCACCTTCCGGAGACATTTGAAACCCCACCTCTTTAAGGAATACCTGGGATAGGATAAAGTAATCCTTCTACCCCCCCCCCCCCCCCCCCCAAAAAAAAATAATAATTGTAAAGTGATTATCCCACTGGCTATAGGGTGAACGCACCAATTGGTGAGTCGCTCTGGATAAGAGCGTCTGCTAAATGACGTAAATGTGCCCTTGAGCAAGGCACTTAACCCTAATTGCTCCTGTAAGTCGCTCTGGATAAGAGCGTCTGCAAAATGACTAAAATGTAAATGTAAAAATGTAATGAAAATTGAATTGAGTTACCTCTAAAGACACACTTAAAGGCATCCCATACTATAAGTAGATCCGCTGAACCTGTATTATGCGAAGACAATCAGTTATATATTCTTTCGTTTTCGTTAAAAAAGTTGGTAGTATGACAGCCTTTACGGTGTATTGATGTACTTAATACTGTGTTGTAGTCCCCATCATTATAATATAGTTATTTAAATTTAGGTGACTAATTAGATTATAGTAAATATTTTCAAAGAAGTTTGGATCATCATTATTTGGTCCATATAGATTTATGAGCCATAACTGTTTGTCATCAAGTAATATATTCAAGGCAATCCATCTTTGTTGAGGATCCCTATCCTAACCTGTCTCCCTAGTGGAGCTTGGACCCCTAGTGTTGCTCCCTGCATGAGTCCATGTTGCACTTGGCAACTACTACACAAAAACTAATCAAATAAATACATTATAACACTCTCATAATACAATTGTTTGTTACATGCTATATGTTTTGTGGACTTCACTGGACAGAGGTTGCTCTCCGGTTTTGTAATGAAACAAATTTGTGGTTGAATTTATTCTGCCACTGTCTTCTTAATGTCTCGGCCTTAGGCCTATATATCACGTGTCAAGGCATATGAACTAACAGGTTATAGAGCAAACAACGCAATTATCACAACACATAGGTTGTAATATGACTTTTTTCTGGAAAGGCTTCCCAGGTCACTTTACCCACTATTGCAATAATCAATATCAAGAGTTTTCTATTCATACTATACTTTGATAGTATACTAGGCAATATCTTCTTTTAAAAGTCGAGAACTGAGAGAGTAGTCTTATCTTCTCATGACATTACACATAGTGTGTGGGACGCATGCATGTGTAAGTAGGTAGGACTGGAGTCTGATTGGATAGTTCAGACCTTGTGCTCTTTTCTATCCATCTCATAGGATGAGAGGAGGAGGCAGGGATGTGTCCTAATGTCATTTCTTCTGGTCGCCGTGACTCAGTGGTAACGCACATCCCCAGAGGAATCCGAACTACGGTCGCTTGATCGCGCACACGCGCCTGCGGATGATGCCTTTTCACCTCTGATTCAACACTTAACAATACCCCATAAAACGCACCCAGTAGACTACTCCACCACTTTGCCTTGATAAATGCATAAGATACATCCCAAGGCAAGTGTAAAAACGATTTAAAGCAACTTACAATAAAAAGTAGTATGGGTAGTATAACGTTGTGCAAACCGTACCCATGCGCACATACGGTTGGTTCCTAATTACGCACCGAATATTAAACAAATAATATGCCAATAGCTTTAAACCATGTGATATGCTAATTTGACAATCATAACAATTCCTTTAGCACTATAAAAGACAAGCAGAGCTCAAAAAGCACCCAAGCAATCAAGGTAGCTTAAACATAGCGAATGTCCTTTAAATAGAGCTATGGTCAGCCAATAAACACATCACATTCGCTTCGAGAAAAACGTAAATATAGACAATTAAACGCAAACCTCATATTGAACCAACGCCCATCACATGGTCGCATTCACTGGCATGTCAACATTCGGAGTAATGGTAAAGGTACTTGCCTGGAATGTGTAATATCTTGTCCCGTTCGGCGGGTGCACCTTCGGGGAGTTGGTCCCGGTGCTCATATCTGAGAAAATCATATTTCCTTCGAAGCAATCCAAAAGTGTTCAGAGATTTTAAAAACCGATGTAGCCTATTAAGAATATCAAAACATGTGCTTGCACACATCTGGGTGCTGCAAAGGATAACTTCAAACCTGTCCCGACAGAGGTGTCGTGGTGGCAGCACTCTCGGCACCGCACACCCACATTAGAGAGGGTCCAGTCAAGGCGACGCGCAACGGTCGCAATCAAAAGATGAGACCCCCCTCTCTCTCCAGTTTCTTCACAACCGATCAGAGGCGCAGTGGACGCTGCTCTATACAAAGCAGGATGCGTTATCGATTGGCCGGCTGAGGAAAATTCGGTTAAATATAAGGGGGTCCATGAATGCCTTGCGCTCGTCGCACAGCACAATTCTGACAGTGCCTCGGACCAGTCCATCTGTTTGCCAAGATAATCACCTCCCTCCTATCCGCCACTGCCTCCACGAGTAATTATTCTGAGCATCAGCGGGAGGCTAACCAATACCATATTGCCTCCAGAGAACACGCAGAGTGGATTTACAGGGGAGGGACCCTCTCTCTCTCTCTCCCTCTCTAGATTACTGTGAGGGATGGTTGCATTCCTTATGTATTCGTTTTCTCTCCAGAAGAGAGAGAAGGAGCATCAGTGTCCATGATGTGTGGACTATTGATGTGCCAGATAGTGTGTGTACTCAGTCATTTCAGTTATTACCATCTCTCTATTTGTATTAAATGTGTACAGTTGTTAGGCTACAGTTTATTACAGCTATATTACATGTACTGTCCAATTGGATACAGCTTTAGGATACAGCTTTCATATCCCATACCGAAAAAAATACATGTGAAATAAATAAAAATTGCCAAACAATATATTTCCATACAAATGTATGTATTCCAAAAACATTTACAAATGTATGTCGCACATTAAAATTCATTTCAAAATGTATAAAAAATACATTATTTTGCCTTTTTTAAAAGAATGGCAGCTATGGGAGACGCAACCATGGGATACACAATAAAGCAAAAATATACTGTATTTCCTTGATCATAGCATTTGTTGAAGGCTATCCACAGACATAATGAAGACTACAAAAGTTCCAGTCCTTGCAGCGCAGCACACATCTGTTGTAGAGTGCTGTGCTGCACATGTATTTCGCTGCACCTGCGATAACATCAGCAAATCTGTGTACGCGACCAATAAACGTTGATTTGATTATACTCTAGGCAACACCCTCGCTCAATGTAAGGCGTGAGTGTGTGGATTTTGGCAGGCAGGAGCTGTGTGCAGTAATGACTTCACTGGGGACCAGCTAGCAGCACCTCTGGCACAGAGCACATAGCACAGCACCTTTCAGCTCTGCAGCTCTGGCCTGAGTCAGGCAGATCTCCCTAAGAGAGATCCATACAGAAGGAGAGAGGAGGAGGGGAAAAGACAGAGTGAGAGGGAGATATAGAAGGATGGAGAGAGAGAGTAAGAGGGAGGGGGGGTGGAGGGGGGAGAGAGAGCGAAAGAGAGAGAGGGGGAGAGTAAGATGTTTAAGGGACGTTCTGTGGGACTGAAGGTCCAACCGAGTCACACATAGAAACATCTTTCCTCTACATCTTGTTTTCATTAGACTATCTGTAATCTGCAATCAAAGGTTATAAAACTGTAAATATGTAGTATTACACTTGGTCTGCCCTGAACCAATTCCAAATCCTCAATCAGACCACTTACTCAAAATCTTCAATATCTTCCATCCTCCATATAGATTTTTTCCCCTGCTCCCTGAGTTCTCTATAAAAGAGAACAATTTCATTCATTTAAGATGAACGCAGCATTGACCAAGAGCAGCTTTTATCTACCATTTTATAAAGTGGATGACATTCAGTTCCATAGACTTCCTATGAGGGGGATGGCCTGGTGTGGCCTCATCCAATTTCCTCCCATCGACTGGCTCCTGGCTCTCTGGGAGAGTACAAGCTGCCATTGTTGAACTATGTAATCCAATTCTATGGCCAAGGTACCAATAGTCCATTTACTGGACTTTAATCAATAAAACATTTAAGTGGTATTTTTTTCTTGTTTAAAGGGATACTTTAAAGTTAGCACAATTACTGAAAATCTATGGGTATACTGGAAATCTAGCATGCAAAACCACCTCTAACTTCCTTCATACTGGACACAGATACATAAAAAATGGTATCCACGAGTTCATCTGACTCTGGGGAAGTAGATAAAGGACCTCATTGCCAAAATCCCAAAGTATCCCTTTAAGCCCAATGCAGACATCCTATTAGAATGTCTTTGTAGGCTTACTAAAAGTGAATATCTATAAATAACGCATTGCAAAAATGTACTATTAAAATAACATTTAAAATTCAGATGTACTTGAAGACTAACTCGGCTATGTATTTGGCTCTTAATTGGCTCGCCTGGATAAATAACGGTAAAAAAAAAAAACATAAAGTTGAAGTGGGAAGTTTACATACACCTTAGCCAAATACATTTAAACTCAGTTTTTCACAATTCCTGACATTTAATCCTAGTAAAAATGCCATGTCTTAGGTCAGTTAGGATCACCACTTTATTTGAAGAATGTGAAATGTCAGAATAATAGTATAGAGAATGATTTATTTCAGCTTTTATTTCTTTCATCACATTCCCAGTGGGTCAGAAGTTTACATACACTCAATTAGTATTTGGTAGCATTGCCTTTAAATTGTTTAACTTGGGTAAAACGTTTCGGGTAGCCTTCCACAAGCTTCCCACAATAAGTTGGGTGAATTTTGGCCCATTCCTCCTGACAGAGCTGGTGTAGCTGAGTCAGGTTTGTAGGCCTCCTTGCTCACACACGCTTTTTCAGTTCTGCCCACAAATGTTCTATAGGACTGAGGTCAAGGCCTTGTGATGGCCACTCCAATACCTTGACTTGTTGTCCTTAAGCCATTTTGCCACAACTTTGGAAGCATGCTTGGGGTCATTGTCCATTTGGAAAACCCATTTGCGACCAAGCTTTAACTTCCTGACTGATGTCTTGAGATGTTGCTTCAATATATCCACATCATTTTCCTTCCTCATGATGCCATCTATTTTGGGAAGTGCACCAGACCCTCTTGCAGCAAAGCACCCCCACAGCATGACGCTGCCACCCCCGTGCTTCACGGTTGGGATGGTGTTCTTCGGCTCGCAAGCGTCCCCCTTTTTCCTCCAAACATAACGATGGTCATTATGGCCAAACAGTTCTATTTTTGTTTCATCAGACCAGAGAACATTTCTCCAAAAAGTAAGATCTTTGTCCCCATGTGCAGTTGCAAACCGTAGTCTGGCTTTTTTATGGCGGTTTTGGAGCAGTGGCTTCTTCCTTGCTGAGCGGCCTTTCATGTTATGTCGATATAGGACTTGTTTTACTGTGGATATAGATACATTTTACATTTACATTTTAGTCATTTATTAGACGCTCTTATCCAGAGCGACTTACAGGAGCAATTAGGGTTAAGTGCCTTGCTCAAGGACACATCGGCAGATTTTTCACCTAGTCGGCTCGGGGATTAGAACCAGCGACCTTTCGATTACTGGCACAACACTCTTAACCACTTAGCTACCTGTTTCCTCCAGCATCTTCACAAGGTCCTTTGCTGTTGTTCGGTGATTGATTTGCACTTTTCGCACCAAAGTACGTTCATCTCTAGGAGACAGAACGCGTCTCCTTCCTGAGCGGTATGACGGCTGCCTGGTCTCATGGTGTTTATACTTGCGTACTATTGTTTGTACAGATGAACGTAGTACCTTCAGGCATTTAGAAATTGCTCCCATGGATGAACCTGACTTGTGGAGGTCTACAATTTTTTTTCTGAGGTCTTGGCTGATTTCTTTTCATTTTCCCATGATGTCAAGCAAAGAGGCACTGAGTTTGGAGGTAGGCCTTGAAATACATCCACAGGTACACCTCTAATTGACTCAAATTATGTTAATTAGCCTATCAGAAGCTTCTAAAGCCATGACATCATTTTCTGGAATTTTCCAAGCTGTTTAAAGGCACAGTCAACTTAGTGTATGTAAACTTCTGACCCACTGGAATTGTGATACAGTGAATTATAAATCAAATAATCTGTCTGTAAACAATTGTTGGAAAAATTACTTGTGTCACGCACAAAGTAGATGTTCTAACTGACTTGCAAAACTATAGTTTTTTAACAAGAAATTTGTAGAGTGGTTGAAAAACAAGTTTTAATGATTCCAACCTAAGTGTATGTAAACTTCCGACTTCAACTGTAGCAGACGTTGTGGGTGACCTTGTTTCAATTGAGCATAGACCCATTCTAGTGGGATATGGCATTGAGGATATCAAAGCATATGGTCTTTATATGACAGGTTTTGCTTTATTACTACTAGCACTACATCAGATCCTATGAACTACAGTTCAACAGTGTTAGGCCAATATTTTATATGTTTCTGAAACCATCACTGGAAGCACTCCAAACCATTCTCCAAACCATACATAGTTTGCTACACGGCAAGCCCTATTACGGGCCTGTTCAACCTCTGTTTCGTAACGTCTGAGATCCCCAGAGATTGGAAAGCTGCCGCGGTCATCCCCCTCTTCAAAGGGGGTGACACTCTAGATCCAAACTGTTACAGACCTATATCCATCCTGCCCTGCCTTTCGAAAGTTTTTGAAAGCCAAGTTAACAAACAGATCACCGACCATTTCGAATCCCACCGTACCTTCTCCGCTATGCAATCCGGTTTCCAAGCTGGTCATGTGTGCACCTCAGCCACGCTCAAGGTCCTAAACGATATTATAACCGCAATCGATAATAGACAGTACTGTGCAGCCGTCTTCATCGACCTGGCCTAGGCTTTCGACTCTGTCAACCACCGCATTCTTATTGGCAGACTAAATAGCCTTGGTTTCTCAAATGACTGCCTCGCCTGGTTCACCAACTACTTCTCAGATAGAGTTCAATGTGTCAAATCGGAGGGCCTGTTGTCTGGACCTATGGCAAGTCTGTATGGGAGTGCCACAGGGTTCAATTCTGTGGCCGACTCTTTTCTCCATGTATATCAATGATGTCACTCTTGCTGCTGGTGACTCTCAGATCCACCTCTACGCAGACGACACCATTTTGTATACATCTGGCCCTTCATTGGACACTGTGTTAACAAACCTCCAAACGAGCTTCAATGCCATTCAACACTCCTTCCATAGCCTCCAACTGCTCATAAACACTAGTAAAACTAAATGCATGCTCTTCAATCGAACGCTGCTGGCACCCGCCCACCCGACTAGAATCACTACTCTTGACGAGTCTGACCTAGAGTATATGGACAACTACAAATACCTAGGTGTCTGGTTAGACTGTAAACTCTCCTTCCAGACTAACATTAAGCATCTCCAATCCAAAGTGAAATCTAGAATCGGCTTCCTATTTCGCAACAAAGCCTCCTTCACTCATGCTGCCAAACATGCCCTCGTAAAACTGACTATCCAACCGATCCTTGACTTTGGCGATGTCATTTACAAAATAGCCTCCAACACTCTACTCAGCAAATTGGATGTAGTCTATCACAGTGCCATCAGTTTTGTCACCAAAGCCCCATATACTACCCACCACTGTGACCTGTACGCTCTTGTTGGCTGGTCCTCACTACATATTTGTCGCCAAACCCACTGGCTCCAGGCCATCTATAAATCACTGCTAGGCAAATCTCCGCCTTATCTTAGCTCATTGGTCACCATAGCAACACCCACCCGTAGTATGCGCTCCAGCAGGTATATCTCACTGGTCATCCCCAAAGCCAACACCTCCTTTGGCCGCCATTCCTTCCAGTTCTCTGCTGCCAATGACTGGAACAAACTGCAAAAATCTCTGAAGCTGGAGACTCTTATCTCCCTCACTAACTTTAAGCATTAGTTGTCAGAGCACCTTACTGATCACTGCACCTGTACACAGCCCTTCTGAAATTAGCCCACTCAACTACCTCATCCCCATATTGTTATTTATTTTGCTCATTTGCACCCCAGTATCTCTATTTGCACATCATCTCTTGCACATCTATCATTCCAGTGTTAATACTAATTGTAATTATTTTGCACTATGGCCTATTTATTGCCTTACCTCCATAACTTGCTACATTTGCACACACTGTTATATATATTTTATGTGGTATTAATTACTTTATGTTTTGTTTTACCCCATATGTAACTCTGTGTTGTTGTTTTTATCGCACTGCTTTGCTTTATCTTGGCCAGGTCGCAGTTGTAAATGAGAACTTGTTTTCAACTGGCTTACCTGGTTAAATAAAGTTGAAAAAATAATAAAAAAATACAAGCCGGGACCCAGATACATCCTTTTGGTCTTGACCTTAATTGCATGATAACAACCCCCTTCAAAATGAGATTCTATATCAGTAGGCGGCTTAGACTGGCCGAATAATAATATGATTCTGGTAATTACGGGAGAGTGTGGTAAAGCTCCGGTCCTCAGACCCGTGAAATGCCTGTGGAAATGGGCCTTAATGGAGAGACTATCGCGTCTTAATGACCGTCTGATTCCCCAAGGCCTCTGCTCTAATAAGAACCGATGATATCGTGCTGAAGCTGCTGCAGCCACCGAGTTAAAGTAATGGAAATGGAAATGGGCAAAAGGCAAGGGTTTTAAACGTTATCGAATTCTCCTCTCTCCCCTTGTTTGTCCATCCATGGGGACCTGAATGCTGGGAAGTGGAACTGATGCTCCACATCCTCTACCCCCTACGCAGGGAGATGCCAGGGCAGAGCTGGGCACAGACATGGCAGATGGGGCCAAGTATCCAGAGCTCTGATTGGATAATGAGCCCATGCCTGAGCATTTGCACACAGTGGTATAGCTCCCAGGGGCGATAGGGGAGGAGAGCGTCTGTCCGTCTGGGCTGTGTCCTCAAGCATGCTGAGCCTCGTCTCTCACCACCACATAAACAAGCCAGATGTGTCTGTCTGTCTCGCGTCTCTGTCTCTCCTCAGTCACTGTTGTCATGCTTTAATTCTGTCCATATGTAATGTACAGTTGAAGTCGGAAGTTTACATACACTTAGGTTGGAGTCATTAAAAATAGTTTTTCAACCCCTCCACAAATTTCTTGTTAACGAACTATAGTTTTGGCAAGTCAGTTAGTAATTTTTCCAACAATTGTTTACAGACAGATTATTTGACTTATAATTCACTGTATCACAATTCCAGTGGGTCAGAAGTTTACATACACTAAGTTGACTGTGCCTTTAAACAGCTTGGCAAATTCAAAAAAATGATGTCATGGCTTTAGAAGCTTCTGATAGGCTAATTAACATCATTTGAGTCAATTGGAGGTGTACCAGTGGATGTATTTCAAGGCCTACCTTCAAACTCAGTGCCTCTTTGCTTGACATCATGTGAAAATCAAAATAAATAATCAAAGACCTCAGAACATTTTTTGTAGACCTCCACAAGTTGGGTTCATCGTTGGGAGCAATTTCCAAATGCCTGAAGGTACCACGTTCCTCAATAGTATGCAAGTATAAACACCATGGGACCACGCAGCCGTCATTCCGCTCAGGAAGGAGACGTGTTCTGTCTCCTAGAGATGAACGTAATTTGCAAATCAATCCCAGAACAATAGCAAAGGACCTTGTGAAGATACTGGAGGAAACAGGTACAAAAGTATCTATATCCACAGTAAAACGAGTCCTATATCGACATAACCTGAAAGGCCGCTCAGCAAGGAAGAAGCCACTGCTCCAAAACCGCCATAAAAAAGCCTGACTACGGTTTGCAACTGCACATGGGGACAAAGATCGTACTTTTTGGAGAAATGTCCTCTGGTCTGATGAAACAAAAATAGAACTGTTTGGCCATAATGACCATCGTTATGTTTGGAGGAAAAAGGGGGACGCTTGCGAGCCGAAGCACACCATCCCAACCGTGAAGCACGGGGGTGGCAGCATCATGCTGTGGGGGTGCTTTACTGCAGGAGGGACTGGTGCACTTCACAAAATAGATGACGAAGGAAAATGATGTGGATATATTGATGCAACATCTCAAGACATCAGTCAGGAAGTTAAAGCTTAGTTGCAAATGGGTTTTCCAAATGGACAATGACCCCAAGCATACTTCCAAATTTATGGCAACAAAGTCAAGGTATTGGAGTGGCCATCACAAAGCCCTGACCTCAATCCTATAGAATATTTGTGGCCAAAACTGAAAAAGTGTGTGCGAGCAAGGAGGCCTACAAACCTGACTCAGTTACACCAGCTCTGTCAGGAGGAATAGGCCAAAATTCACCCAAATTATTGTGGGAAGCTTGTGGAAGGCTACCCGAAACGTTTGACCCAAGTTAAACAATTTAAAGACAATGCTACCAAAATAGTAATTTAATGTATGTAAACTTCTGACCCACTGGGAATGTGATGAAATAAATAAAAGCTGAAATAAATCATTCTCCCTACTATTATTCTGACATTACACATTCTTAAAATAAAGTGGTGATCCTAACTGACCTAAGACAGGGAATTTTTACTAGGATTAAATGTCAGGAATTGTGAAAAACTGAGTTTAAATGTATTTGGCTAAGGTGTATGTAAACTTCCGACTTCATCTGTATGTAACATCTAGGAAGCAATTTGTCTCTGTCATTATCAACAGTTGTTTTTGCGCATCTTAACGGTGCTTGCTAATTTCCATCCATATAGGCTTGGATGACATCAGTCCTTTCTACAAGGGAGAAGCATCAGGAAGACGGACATATAAAGATTGCACCCAAGAAAACTTTAAAGCATAAAATGACAACAATCCAGAATTTTTGGATCGGTACAAGTTACAAGAGTGGATCCATTTGACTGTGTTCTCAGTTTCAGGGGGAATTACAGACTCTTACCCTGGGATAAAGGCCAGTTAGTGTGACTCAAACTGCTTTTGTCATAGTAGCACTGTGCTCCTGTACTGTGCTGAGCTGTACTGTGCTGTGCTGTAGCAGAGTGAGGACATGCAGAAGGATCATGGGAGCCTGGTGCTACTAAGCCTGGTCGATCAGCTGTCATGCACACAGACCTGTCTGCAGTGGCCAATGACATCATCATACAGATGTGCAGTGGGCCTGGCTTAGGGCCCTGCGAGCTGATTGGCTGTTGAGACAGAGCGCTGAGCTTTCAATCCCCTGCATGTGTCTGGCTGGCCTGCTCAGAACAGCATTATTTTAGTCCTCATAGGAACACTGCAAATCTGACACATGATCACAGACACACACATTTGATTACATTTGATTGCCTTAGAACCGTCTTACCATAAATCAAAATAGGAAATTAGTACAGTACAGGCCAGTGTCATGTACTAAACAGTATTACTTTTGCAGGTTATTTCTTTTTAAAAATCTATTTTGAGGATTTGTAAATACTGCAAATATGCAGTAATAACACTGGTGTTGACTAAAGTCAATGCATACTGAAGACCCTTCATCTATTCAGCTCCATTAAAGCAGAGCATGCTCAGAGAACAGCCCTGCTCATTAAGATGAACACCTGAGTGTGTGTTGCAGTTTATTCACACACACACACACACACACACACACACACACACACACACACACACACACACACATACACACCTCTGTTTAAATCTCTTACAACACACACACACACACACACACACACACACACACACACACACACACACACCTATGTTTAAATCCCTAACAACATACACGCACACATACACATCTCTGTTTAAATCCCTAACATCACACACGCAACACTGTTTCATCAATCAAAGAGCTCAAACAAATTGATTTTTCGTTGACAGCCTGTGTTTGATCATTCCAATGCTCTAATCTTGGAGGCCAGCTGACAAGATAGTGTGTGTATTAGACTATAGGAGCGAGCTGTGTTTTCTAACAACGGAACACAGCTAATATGTAATTAAGCAGGAATATGTGGCGTTGCTTTGAGAAGTCCTTTTTAGAGACAGATAAGATACCTCATTAAAATCTAAGAAGGTAGAACACATGATACACATTATGGTTAATGAGCTCATATTCCCAGAGAGATGACAGAGGAGGAAATATAGAGGAAACTAGAATGTGTTCCACTTGATCTGTAAAGATAAATGACTTCTTTCAGGTCTATGACTACAGAACATCTTAGAACACCTCCTCTATGTTCTGTAATGAATTATCTACAGAAATACACGTAGAAATTCCTACCTGTCACGTGGTTGGAGTAGCATTCACAGTGAGGACTAGGCTATTCACATTGATATTTTCTGAATCTAAAAACAGAATTAACATGATTAGATAGTACTATTATTACTGAGGCATTGGATACCATTCATAAGAGAACCAATATCTTGCAGATCTTATTATCAAACAACTGTCATATGATTTGATAACCAACACAACCTATCGAACGACAATATTGATATTTTGAGACAGAGATTGGTGTCTGAGTATTCCTATGTTATTACACCCAAGTCATTTCAATACAGCCCATGCTGTCAAAATGGATGACGTGACATACTTGAGCAGAGGCCCCAGTGATACAATCACTATGGAAACCATGACACTGGGCATGCAGAGAACGCTGATATACACAAAAACATATGAGAATGTGGCAATACACAATATATATGCATGAAAACCAGAGAGTGAGAGAATAAAATCGTAGTGTGGTAGTTGTGTGCGGGTTTGTGTGTTGAGATGAAGGTGTGTGTGTCTCTGCCTGTGTGTTTGTGCATCTGTGCGTGTCTGTGTGTGAGCCTGCAAACATGTTTGCGAAATCATATTTTGCTGCAAGCTTCTTTGAGCAAACAGCCACTTATACTGCTTATGCAAATGTTTTGAAAATGAGGCACAGTACATGAAGGAGAGGCTACAACACAGAAGCAGTCATATCACTACTTGGTTATCACTATACTCCACTGAACTTCCAAGGCTATCCATCCAATATGGAAAATTACCATGAAGCGATGCGGGGTGGGGGGGTGGGGGGGGTGGGGAAATACATCAGGAACAGAATGTAAACAAGTGAAGACTTTGAAATATAAGTTTAAATATTAAAAACACAATTTCAGATGTGCTGGGAGAAGAATATGAGGCACTTTAGCAGCACGCTGGTTTAACCATGGCATATGGAGCTGCTGAACGGCAACAGAGTACCCCAATTATGTGGTTACATACAGTACTCCTACATCCTCTCCCCAAGGGGACAATTGAAATGACAGAAAACAATTATGTGCAAAAACCACAAACATTTTTGTAAGTCTGTTGGAGGTAGTCTGCCCTCTCATGCGACGGAAAAATACACGTTTGAAACCCAAACTGTCAGAAAGGATGATGTTGTTGGAAGATGATATCTGCTGAGCTATAAGGAGCATTACTTCCAGCCAAATCACGCTAATCATCCGAATCTTATGTGAGACAAGCAATTCACTTTCAAAAGCATGTTTATCGGCTGTATGACTGCAATGGCTTGTCAGTTTCAGACTGTTTCTTCTCCTTCAGTTTGGTAAGTCATCCTCATATGCAGAGGCAGCATGCTACTGCACCTTGCTACAGAGTAGCTATCAAATCCTAATGATCTCCTGTTACATAAAATACATCCGTGACACTCTTTACGACCTCTCCTCACGACATAAATAACAATTATGTGAATCAGTATTACAACAACAAAAGAGACTTGGTCCATACGACTACATATTCATTAGGTTTGCTGCGGAGGCATCTTTCCACGGATTAAGGAAAACCTCATCAAATATGTACATTAAATCAATGTGATTCAGGACAACATGTCAAGTTTTCCCCTTGCATTATTCAATGGTCGTACATATGTGACCACTCATTCATTCCAAAGCCACCACCAGTGAGTCAAATGAAATCTCCTTGATCCTCAACCTATCAACAACCGCCAACATACAATATGTCATGCATATACTAGAACTTGGCACAGTATGCAATCAAATGGCATGATTGGATGCTCCCGCAATACAGAGCAGGAGGTAAACCTTCAATAGCCAGTAGTTCATTGATATGAAGCACATGATAGATCTCTCTGGGGAGAGAGACAGACATGTTAGCATTAGCATTTCTACTGTCACCGTGCATAGAGACACACAAGGGAAAGAGACAGACATGTTAGCATTACCCAGTACACAGTGTCAAACATAGGCAGCCTTAACAAGCTGACTGGAGACAGAGCCAGGCTTCAAGACGTCAGGCTGGGCTGTCGGCACAGTACCTACAACAGCTCCCCAAAGACCGGGCCTGTCAGTTAAGCTAGTACTAAGTCTGCACAGAGCCATCCACAGGGTGTAGAGGAGAAGAGAGACAGATTACAGAGAAGGAACAGATCAAAATATGCCAGGAACAAGCTCCCTTGGTGCTTTACTGTGAGGAAATAGGCAATTTTCAAAGCCTAGTGCCATTATGAAAGCCTAGTTTCTTTATATTTCATGATGGAGCAGGATTTGCAGTGCATATTTGCTTGATAATACATAATAAAGTTCTACCTAGTAGAAACCCCCTCGTACCACTAGCTCCTCTTGTCTGTGTAATGTGTAACTTCCTGTGTAATGTGAAGCAGCCTTCATATTGGCCTGTTGGTGTCGGTGTTGAGAGGACCCCTCTAGGCGACTGTCACGCCGCCACCCTCCCAAATCAGACGTGTCAGAGCCTAATTGGGCCCTTCCCCGCTCTAACGCTGCATGCCAAATCCTGTACTGGCTGTGCTGGGATGATCAACAACAAGTCACTTTCATGTCAGATTTGTTGTTTTTCTGCCAAATTAGCCCGCAAGATACATTTCACAGCCATTACTGTGCCGTATGCTTCCTCTGTCTCCAAAAACCCTCCCAGCATTTTTGTAAAGTTCCATTGCCGTGAGAATTTTTGCCGAATGCACCAAGACAGACACCCAAACAATTAGTTACTTGATGGTCAGCCAAAACAAATGTCTGTATTTGTCTTATCTGGGTGGGAGATTTTTAAGTCTGGCTCTGTCAGACATACTGGACTCAGTGGTGTTAGCAAAGGTCATGGCTATTGGCTAGGGCCAGACTTTTTCCTGACCAGGAAAAGATCTGGGCCTTAGCTATAGTTTGTATCTAACTACGGCCCAGCATTTTACCTGTACATAGTCGAAGGTCAGAAAACAGGGTCCTAGTCAAAGCATTGAGCCTTCTTCAACCAGGTCTAAACCAGACCTAGAACTGCATGGGCATATTGATGGTGTCAGCACAGGTACGTACGTGGCCAGCCCTAATAGACAGCCGGGGCCTGTCACTCAGTCACCCTGCTGCAGAGGTGTGACATCACCAGAGCCCTGGTGGCTGGGAGGGACCTCATTGCACTGATGGGATGTGACATGGGGAGCGAGTGGCACGCAGGGGCTCCCACGCACCTTTTCAAGGGTAAAGCCACCACTGTGACAGAGGATGTGACAAGCATTTAAATAGAACCCGCAGCTCCGCAGCTCCGCAGGTGTCTCGTCTCCTGCTACAAAGACGACTATAGCCTACTCACATCAATCCAGCTCAATGAAACAGAGGAGGAGAAACACTTATTTCACAATAGATTGAGAAGTGGTTTTGAAAATGTACCTCTTTTTTTATCTTGTTCACATCAATACAGATGTATCTCTCTACAGTATCTCTATCTCTCAACAGTATCTCTATCTCTCTACAGTATCTCTATCTCTCTACAGTATCTCTCTATCTCTCAACAGTATCTCTATCTCTCAAAAATATCTCTATCTCTCAACAGTATCTCTATCCAGGGGCACAACTTTGGTTTTGGAAGTGGGTGGGACATCATTTTTAGTATTGTTTTATGCAGTCAGATAAACACTCCAAACAGCCTACCCGACCGCTCGGAGGCGTCCGCATGGTCCTAAAGCACACCGCTGCCTCGTTTTCTATCACATTCCAATGATAAAACTGGGGAGGACATAAATGCAAAATCAGAATGTGGCCAGCCCTAATAGACAGCTGGGGCCTGCCACTCAGTCACCCTGCTGCAGAGGTGTGACATCACCAGAGCCCCAGTGAAAGTTGGGCCCCTGTTTCTTTCTATCTACAGTATCTCTCTCTCTCTACAGTATCTCTCTCTCTCTCTCTCTACAGTATCTCTCTCTCTCTCTACAGTATCTCTCTCTCTCTACAGTATCTCTCTCTCGCTCTACAGTATATCTCTCTCTCTACAGTATTTCTCTCTCTCTACAGTATCTCTCTCTCTATAGTATCTCTCTCTTTCTCGGTCTCTCTCACTCTCGCTCTATCGCTCTACAGTATCTCTCTCTCTCTCTCGCTCTCTCTCACTCTGTCCCCCTCTTTCTCTGTCTCTCTCTCTCACACTCTATCACTCTACAGTATCTCTCTCGCTCTCTCTCTCTCTCTATAGTATCTCTCTCTCTCTCTACAGTGTATCTCTCTCTCTTTCAGTCTCGGAGCCCTGGTGAGTTGAGAGCGGGGAGTCTCACGGGGGGATAGATTAGAAGCGATGTCAAAGGGCCCGGGAAGCAGGGCACGGCTACAGCGCACACAGTGGGAGGATAAACCCACTCTGCCTCCCTCCCAGTCTTTATCTCTCCATCTCGCTCAATCACTCTCTCTCTGTCACCGGCAGACATCTTTCATGTGCGAGTCCTTTGACGTTCAACTCCTTATGCTGACAAGAAAAACAGCAGCACGGTTGTTTTCAGGGTTTGTTGTGTCTTATGTGGTGGTTTTGATGAATCCATTAATTCAGCATTTGACTTCTGTGTGTTGCCTTTTGGGTCAAGGGTGAACGCAATTAAAAGGATCACGTTCTCATTTGAGACTCGTTTCAGGAAACTAGGCTTATGTTGCACGTCACTACTTCACAGGAGAGGCATTTGAACGTAAACATACATTATTTATCAAAATGCTTTTTTTTGCAGAACTGCCTTCTGGAACATGTGAATCATGTGCCTTAATAACAAACTTATATTCCATCCATAAATATGAATACAATTGTTACATTACGAGCCTAGTTGGTTTAGCCACGGAAAAAGACAGGAACCTTCCCGCTAGCCATGATTGGCTGAGAAAATGAATGGGCTGGACATGCAGGGAGATGTGTTTGGATTGGTCTGCCATGTAGCATGCTTCTGTCTATAACGTGAGCTGTTCAGTATGCGTTGACAGTCCTTTCTACCGCACCGTTTTTGGAAGATATAACGTTAGCCATCGAGAACTACAAAAGTTTAGCTACTTTTCTCAACAACATTGATGCCCATAATTTAGCAGGCACTATTGACAGATTAGATGGAAAAAGTGATGGGCTACTTTCTGCAGTGTGAACCGGAGTGTCTTGACTCAACGCTGGCCAAACAAGATGTAGCTACAAACAAAAGTTCAATGGTTCCAGTCTGCCGTGAAGCATTCATCCATGTATACGGGTAAGAGTCTAGCTACATTTTCAGATATAAATGTCAAATTTGGTCAGAAATTATTTTTTATTGCAAGTTAAAGCGTACTGTTAGTTAGCTAGAAAACGTTAGCTTGCTGGCTCCCTAGCTAACGTTACGTGTATGATCTGTGTAATGATATTATTTGAATCAGAAACCATTTGAATTGCTAGTTATAGCCTAATGTTAGCTAGCTAACATTGAACCTAGTTTGTAAGCTTTAGCTACCTGCAGATTCATACAACAGCTATGACAATGTTTGCGTTTGCATTGGTAGTAGTATGAGTTGGGATTATGCCGGTTCATTGTTTAGCTAGCTAGCTTCCTAGCTAGCTACATGTCTAAACAAAAGACTCCACTTTGGCCAGATTATTACATGACCCATCAAATTAGCCAGGTGTGTCTGGGGGTGATTACGGCCATCTATTGTATTTCATTAACATGTGTCTAGACAATAGTGACCCATCCACTTAGCTAGATGTGGCTGGGGGGGTGGTTATAGCATTTATTTCACATGACCCATCAATTTAGACAAGTGTGTCGGGTAAGCATGATCTAATAATGATACAATATTTATAAAATATTTGTATCTGGACACTTTCTGTTTTTGATATTGCTACTATGCAAGTAACCACTTCACTGTACCGTTTACACCTTCTGGATCCTGTGCATGTGACAAATACCATTTTATTTTAGTTGATATAGCATGTGTTTACCACATGGCCTCACATGTGAATCCTTAAAGAGATGGGTGGGGCTAAGGCTTAAGAGGGTGTGAACGATGCTGAATGGGTGTAGACAAAGAAGAGCTCTCCAGTAGGTGTACCAAAACATTCAAGGGCCATTTTCTCAAAAGTGGGGTTACAAGATTATCAACTTTCAATGCAGAATTACTTTCCCATTGTTCCTCAACTGCAGTGTATGATACACCATTTTCTAGCTCTGAGTCTCTACTTTTATCCAATGTAAAAAACACAATTTCACATTTTGCTACATAAGACCGACACATTTAAACTGGACTATCTTAAAGCAGGTTGTGCAAGACAAGTGTTCCTAGTTGGCGCTGAGCGAGAGGCCTGAGGGGACATTTTCAAGAACATACACTTAGTTGTTAATATGCAGTACTATGAATGAAGTCATTGCACATCGGGAAATTCCCAAATACCTCTTGCTTTGGAACAACAAAGATACGACTGATTCTGCTTCGAAGCTCATTTGAAAGGCAGACATTTGGCCATAGTGGTATTATTTCAAAGAATACGACTATGTTATGTTTACATACTGTGGCTAAGTAAAAAAGTTCCAATGGAACACCCCAGAGAGAGTGCTGAGGGTTGAGGAGACAGGAGATAGAGGAGATGTGCAGACAGTGGTGGTGGTTTCCCTCTGGGTAACTGAGCCCTCAACCCCTCTACCTGATCCCTGACAGACAAGGGAAGCATAGGGAAAAGCCTCCTGATGTCTCCCCCTCTCATCTCCCCTCTCTCTGACCCAGACACCTCCGCTCCATACTGGGGGAACAGTGGGGAAAAGTACACACACACATGCGCGCGCGCGCACACACACACACACACACACACACACACACACACACACACACACACACACACACACACACACACACACACACACACACACAGTGACTTATCTGGACTGTATCTATCTGTATGTTACCGCTGAAACACATCAGAACTATTGGATGTCATGCAACTGGGGAAAATCACGCCCTTGGCAGCCTTGTGATGAAAACGAATGCAATGCACCACATCCCCACCAAAGGTCACACAAACACACTCTTATTGGGAGTGGATTGGAGTTCCTCTGCTATGCTAGACAATAGGTTATATTGTGGCCTAACCCAACCATCCACAAACACACCCGATGTGCTTTAATAACGGTTTGACATTCAGCACTTGTAACACACAGGCCTTTGTTGTTGAAAATAACGCTGACTGAGTTTCTCACCAGAAAATATTTAGTGTGAGAGTTCAGCCAACAAGCAGAGGTTACGGGAGAAATTAGATACAGGAACTAATCAAAACCATCTGAGGAGAAAAGACGGGAAAATTCCAGGTGGGGTTTTCAATCATATAACATTGCATTTCAAACACAAGAAGCAGGCCGCTCCAGTCACCGTTTTGTTCCCCAGTCAGCAGTTTCAACATAAGGCTCTGATGTAGGCATATAGGGTGTCAATCAAGGTATCCAGCACAGTCAATCATGTCCATGTGGGAGTGGGAACAGCCAGCGGTTAAGTACAGTGTTGTGAACATCAACTTCACACCAGGGGAAGTGTGACTTACAGGAGTACTATAACCTACGAAAGTGGGTTAATTATTCAATCAAAAGTAAAGTCAAAGTAAGACATAATGAGGCAATAGGCCTATATCTCTTCCAAGTTACCAAACTGTCTGCCGTATGGCTATATTCTCTGGGGTATGTACAGTCGATTTTGGGAGGTTATCTCTGTTTCATGTTACTACTGGGCACCAATCCATGGAGAGGTCAACACCCCAGACATGGCCCTTAGACCACGGCCACTAAGACCACCATAACCGCCATTAGCTCTCTGACGATTTGAACAGGCTTGACTGGGGGATAGACTCCTTAACCTTGCACTGTGAAGGCAGTACAGCCGGCACACTCTAAAGCCAAGGCCACTGTTAAAATTTAACTGAGGAGAGCCAATATGGTAGCTTAGTCTATCTCCAGGGACCTGAACCATACAGCATTGGACCCAACACCCCAGCACAGCCTCAAAGCCATAGCCACAATTGGCCATTTCAACAGCCTGACCCTTCTACTTTGTTGGGTAAGCTAAGGGAAGATGCTGGAGAAATGTAACCACTCTCAAATTCATATACAGAGCTATGGATGCAAGGATTGACAGTCTTATAAGATTGGCATGATAGTAATATGTACAAAGCATCCAACCAACCAGTCAAGCCCACGCCAGGTGAATCTGTTCCATCAGCAGTTTAACAGCCCTGGGTTACTGATGGGGCCTCTGCATGAGCTAACGGATTGAAGGGAGTCATTTTAGTGGGCAGATGAGCAGCTATTTCCCCCTGTCTGTCCCTGTCAGGGTGGTGAGCAGCGTGAGGAGGAGGAGTAACGGAGGCAGATTTAATACCAACTACAGGAAAAGTGGGAGGAAGAGTAGAGGAACAACCTTGAGGTCTCCATGGAATACAATAGAGGTTGACGTCAACGTATTCGTTTGTGGGATACCATTCATTACAAAACGGATTGCCTTGTACCCAACGACCGCATCACATGGTGCCAATAATCACAATAACACACATTTCCAGTGGGACGCCTTACAAAGCATGTTTGGGAGGATTTGTACTGGGCTAAGCACAATCGGCATCATTATATTGATAACAAAACAAAGATGGAGTAGTCACATTCAACCTAACTTTAATTAAGATTGTGTATTTGGTTACGACTCTTTGGTTGCAGGTTCAACCCAATGGTGTGTTATTCTTCTAGGTCCTAAGGGAAACAGAAACCAGGTGGATATCTGGGCTAAACCTTGAGCAGCAGAAACAAAGTAGGAAATTGACGTGATCAATCTTCCCTGGTGTACTAACACAGCTCTTTTCATCCCGGGTGATAAGCGTCTGTGGGCGTCTCTTCTTCTCCTCTGATTGTTTTTACTTAATTTGCAAGTTCAAGCTCATCAGTCTTCTGGCTGACTGTATGGGGAGGAGGAACAATCTCATAACTTTCTAATTACCACCCCCAGTACCGAGACAAATGCTGCAGCTCCCGGATACAACAGCCTGCTTTTGGGACTCAAATATCATTTCTGCTGCTTTTTCCTCTCGCTCTACCCCAGAAACTCATTAAGAAATCAAATAAAGAGCAGAGGAAAGCCGGTTAGAGAGCTGCGAGGGTAGGGCGGATGGGGGTCCTAAAACGGAGCACAGCTGATATTTTAGGCTCTCTTGATATTTGGATGAGACACAGCACAGATAAAGAGTACATAATGATACCATTACACAACAAAAAGTGAACTCATTTTTTCCAGAACTTGAAGGAAAACCTGTCGCTGTATTTATGATGAATGCCTGAGTAGCAAATATTTTGTTTTGGAAATAGTTAATATGAACAAATCATGGCTAAGAGCCATTGATGCAAGAAAACTGTACTGAACATCTAAGTCAGTCAACAAGCAACACACAGTTTTGTCAACAGCCAAAATATGTGTTTTCACTTCCCAGTCCCCATCCCCAAAAAGTCATTAAAAGACTGAAGTAGCAGGCAGCCCACTTCCCTAAAGGGCAAGTCATCACGTCTGGACTTGAGTGATGGGAATGAAACGCATCCCCACTCGGTTTCACAGACAGAACAAACAGTGTCCCAATACAGCCTATCCTTTCTCCCCCATGTGGACTCACAGCACTAAGTCTTCTGAGCTGTCAGGGGGAGGCTGGGAGCCAATGGACACGCCCACTTGATCACACTCATTAATTGGCCACCTGACAGCCAAAAAGACACACACAGACAGAAACACACACATAAATGCGCAGGCACATGCACAAACACACATGCAGCCACAAACGCACACACCCACCCACATATGCACACTCTAACATGCACACACACCCACTGATGACGGCTACATGCTTAGGCTATGACACATCCTTTCCCAATGTCTTGAAAGGAGGTGGGCTAAATAGCTACATCACAGCCATTTCATCGCCCCATTATGCCCAATAGAATCGAACTGAACAGAACAAGCGGTGATCTCCATCACTACTGCATGGACCTACAATTAGTCACCCTGGGAAAGGTAGACATATTTACATGTAACCTACAGTGAAACCGTACGACACCATGGTGAACCCATGGTGAAACAGAGACTGCAATTACTGTGACCAGTAAATACAGTGTTGAGTTCCTCTGTGGAGATGAATGGAGCAGGGAAATCATCCGTTGACACTGGTTGGTCCATTAACCTGATAAAGAACATTATGGAGTCTGAAGCACTGTGCTGACAGTAATGGCCATTGATTTATGGCCGTGATTTGCCCTCCGCAGTGAAAGCCAATTCGTATTCTACTGACAGAGCTAACCTGGAGGTACCAAGAGGAATGGCTGGGGGAAATGATCATGGCTTCCAGTAGTGGACGGATCGTCCCTCTAGATCAATGGATTCATAATGACTCAAGGTGAAGATGCTGCTAGTTAGAAGAGATATAAGGCTTTAAACCGCCGTAGCATGGCAGTGTGATATCATAACGGTAGTGTTAACAGTGGGAAGCAGGGAGCTGATTACATTAGCTTGCATAATGTAGGCTGAAATCACAGTTAGTCACTGGCTGCATGTATTTCTTAGTGAACTCTACCCTCTGCTGGACATTTGTGGTTAGCACCATTACTCCCATATATATGCATGATCTCAACGGTCTAGCTACCAGGTAAGAATGTGCTTGTGCTTCATCCTTACATCCAACAACATCCATTTCTCTAGTTTAATTCTTTAACTTCCCAGATAAAAGACAGACAAGATAAATATTTATTTATTTATTTATACAGCAGAAAAGGATACCTACAATTTTATTGTACGCAATTAACTGGAGTATCTTTTAAAACAAATATTAACATAAATCCTTAAACACACCTCATTAGACATGAAGTAAGTTGCTCATTGAGACTAGACATTTATTACCTGCCAATAATATTATATATTATAGAAATCACATCCATTTGTATTACTCAATTCATACAGTAGATGGCAGAATCACCTAACAATGAAACCCCTTAATGAACACTAAGAACTCTTGTTGGAGACTGCAGTGAGAGACATCTCCAGGAAGAGAAGAGACATGTTACCCAGACTCCCTCAGGGCTTAGCCTTTCTATTCCAAGGCTTTATTGTTCAAAGAACAGACATACCCTCCGTCCATACAACCTCTATGCACACACATTTTTGCATCTCAAGTGGCTGATTTCAATACAAGCCCATTCTCAACAGGCAGTAGAAGGAATAGCGAAACCACAACCTTACCCCAAGAAAAACTGTATCAAACCTAATGTGATTAATTAAAATTATACCAATCCTAATAGCATCTGCCCTGCATCTATCATACACCCTTCACATCAGTCCATTCATCCCTGTGCTGTAGCAAAGCAGGACTTGGGGAATAGAGACAGCCTGATCCACCCTGCAGAATCTATCGGGGACTGTCTTGTCCACGGGCGTCTGCACAACAGCAACCAATCAGAACACAGCCATCTCCCTAACCAGGCCTTGAAGTCAGGAGGAGCTGATCAGAATTGAATGTCTCACTGTGGGAATATAGTAGCCCTGTGCAACATGATACATATTATCCTTCTAGTAACCACAGTCTCAAGCAAGGCAGCGAATTACACCATCCCTCAACAGCCTGTAGGTAGAGGGGAATGGAGGAGGCACTTCAGCCTGTAGGTAGAGGGGAATGGAGGAGGCACTTCAGCCTGTAGGTAGAGGGGAATGGAGGAGGCACTTCAGCCTGTAGGTAGAGGGGAATGGAGGAGGCACTTCAGCCTGTACGTAGAGGGGAATGGAGGAGGCACTTCAGCCTGCAGGTAGAGGGGAATGGAGGAGACACTTCAGCCTGTAGGTAGAGGGGAATGGAGGAGACACTTCAGCCTGTAGGTAGAGGGGAATGGAGGAGGCACTTCAGCCTGTAGGTAGAGGGGAATGGAGGAGGCACTTCAGCCTGTACGTAGAGGGGAATGGAGGAGGCACTTCAGCCTGTAGGTAGAGGGGAATGGAGGAGGCACTTCAGCCTGTAGGTAGAGGAGAATGGAGGAGACACTTCAGCCTGTAGGTAGAGGGGAATGGAGGAGGCACTTCAGCCTGTAGGTAGAGGGGAATGGAGGAGGCACTTCATCCTGTAGGTAGAGGGGAATGGAGGAGACACTTCAGCATGTAGGAAGAGGGGAATGGAGGAGGCACTTCAGCCTGTAGGTAGAGGGGAATGGAGGAGACACTTCAGCCTGTAGGTAGAGAGGAATGGAGGAGGCACTTCAGCCTGTAGGTAGAGGGGAATGGAGGAGGCACTTCAGCCTGTAGGAAGAGGGGAATGGAGGAGGCACTTCAGCCTGTAGGTAGAGGGGAATGGAGGAGGCACTTCAGCCTGTAGGTAGAGGGGAATGGAGGAGGCACTTCAGCCTGTAGGTAGAGGGGAATGGAGGAGGCACT